>NW_027513165.1:930000-1230000 GCF_048772815.1 Callospermophilus lateralis
CCTTCCTGACATTCAGGGTAACAGAACAATAGGTAAGCAATGCAGGGTTTCTCCACTGAGACTTTATTGGTCACACTGATATTTGAGTTTTCTGAGATGCTCGCCATTCCCTTCAGCTAGCCAGTACATGGCCATGTAACAGGGCTTGGAAGTGGTACATATCTTGGACACAAAACCATGAGCCTATTCTGTAGAGTGGCCAGAATTCAGGAAGAACGCAGGAACTTTGGAAAATAGCACGTGTTGCCCATCGATAAGGCAAGCCAAAATCCATTCATCAATTTGGCAGAATAAATGATGGGAAGCTTTCTACTAGACAGGACACATCAATTGATGCATTCTCCTTTCTAATGTCTATAACCATGGACACCGTGGGATACACAGACATAGAAACACTCTCCTTGTCAAATGACTTACTAGAAATAGTTCACTGAAAACCAAACAAACCGCCTTTTCTATCTATTCTCAGAACATGAGACAAATCCACAAACACACAGCGACACCCACAGAGGCACCTCCTTCCCCAAAGTAGGTCGGTGACTATCCACAGTGTCCTCTGACTGGTGGGCCATAGTATGTTCCCCAGAAATGACCTGTCCTGTCTCAGATCTGGTCTCCTTAACCAACTCTGTGAAGATGTCAGGAGCCAGTGGTGAACCACTATCTGCTTTCCTCAGGAAAGGCCCCTCTTCAGAGCTTTTCTGGAATTTGGCCATTCTCATATCAGTAGGTACCAAGAAAGACTGACTCTGTCCTTGGTATATACAAACAAGTGAGACCACTGTGACTGGGAATGGGACAGGCTCTGGGTGCCTGTCTTCCTGGATAACAAGTTCTTAGAGTTCCATCACCAAGGAAGTGAGGTGAGGTCACTTCCTTCAGGAACTGAATGAGGTCACTGCCTTAGCAACCACTTTGTCCTAACAGTTGCTTCCAAGGGTCCCATGAGATGGAGGCTGCCCCTACGTACTGTGACACTTTCACAAGTTAGAATGTATATCAACCATAGGCACCCAACACCAGCTCTCCAAACAGGACTGTTTGGGTCCATATTCTAATGGGTGGCACTAGAGCAGATTATGCTTAGTGAAGCTGGCCAATCCCTAAAAAACAAATACCAAATGTCTTCTTTGATATAATGAGAGCAACTAAGAATAGAGCAGGGAGGAAGAGCAGGAAGAAAAGATTAACATTAAACAGAGACATGAGGTGGGAGGGAAAGAGAGAGAAAAGGGGAATTGCATGGAAATGGAGGGAGACCCTCATTGTTATACTAAATTACATATTAGAGGTTGTGAATGGAATGGGAAAATAACAAGGTGAGAAATGAATTACAGTAGATGGGGTAGACAGAGAAGATGGGAGGGGAGGGGAGGGGGGATAGTAGAGGATAGGAACGGTAGCAGAATACAACAATTACTAGTATGGCATTATGTAAAAATGTGGATGTGTAACCGATGTGATTCTTCAATCTGTATCTGGGGAAAAATGGGAGTTCATAAATCACTTGAAGCTAATGTATGCTAATGTATGAATATGCTATGTCAAAAGATTTGTAAGGTTTTGAACAACCAATAATAAAAAAAGGAACAGAGAGGCTGATTCAGTAACAACCTTTCATACTGACCAGGTTGTTTGCCATGGAAGTTGACTTTTGCTCTCTCAGGTCCTTCAGTGGTGCTTATATCTTCTCCAGGGATCACTTCTGAATGAAACTTTGAGTTTTTCAACAGGTGGAAGATTCCCTACATTACTCTATTTTAGGACCAACACTGTCCCTGCTCTTCTGTAAAGTTAGATTGAGGGAACAGTGTATGGTTTCGCTTAATAACAGGTTTGATTTGGGTTAGGAATCATTCTGCTTGATGAATAATGGTATTGGGAACCTGTGATATTTATAAGAATATATAGGTGAAATATAAGTATGAAAACAGAAATCTAGGTAAGATTGGAATCCCAGAAGGGCATTGCACTCTTGATTGGGATACTTAGCTTTGATACATGTTCTGCAAAGATGTTTCAGATAAATCAATAATCAATGGCATAGGACCTTGTACCTTCGATGATTGAATGTAGAAGTGAGTATCCACTCAAACTGTGATAGTCGGTAGGATTAGGAAGATATTCTGTAGGTTTCAGAAGAAGAGTGAGTACAGGAATTGGACCAAAAGTTCTTTAGCAATAGGGTATCACATAGACAGTGAACGTAAATGTCAGCACATGTGAAGTGTTAGTCAAAATGGTGAACTGGTGAAAATATTTAGGAAAGCAGACATCAATAGAGACATTAGGAAATCAGGGAAAGTATAAGGTGAGTGATAGGATTAGACATTTGAACAGAGTTGAGGTTGAATATATAGTCTTAGGAAGAAACAAATATGTTGTCATAAATAGGATTGACATTTGAGAGCATTAGGCAACCTGGACATGAATGTTTTTAGTAATCCATGCTCACTTTCCATTTAGGCTTTGGTACAATCATAAGTGTGACCTCTGCTTATTGTGTCCAGAATATTACTGTGATAAATGCATACGTACATCAGATGACATGAGTATTTCTTCCACCATTTCTGGGAGCAACATTTTGAAGACGAATAAATTAGTATTGGGGTTACAAATACATGTACCCTTTGTCTATGAATGTAGAGATAATTCATGAATAGACCATACTGTGAATAAATAATATAATTGGTTCCAACTTTAAATAATAGATTGAATTGATATCTGAATATATACAGAAAATCTTATATTGATATACAATTATTCATTCTAACCAGTAATACATATAATTGTAATATTAGGGTTATGTTTTATCATGAAGAGTGTGTGAGTTTTGCTTCAAAATGATTATGGAAATTGAAAATAATGTGTTTGAAATAAAGTCTCATGAAAAGACCAGTTAAGAAACCTGGAGAAATACATGTGTTCTGAATCAGTAAATGATTGAAAGTGAATCAAATGCCTATAAATTTTTGAACTTATGGATGAAATATATGTCCTATGATGTTCGTAAACTGTAGAAATTGTATTGTACCAGTGTTGAATAAAAGAAACTTCAAAATAAACATCATGTCCCATAGGAATCTACTTGCATTGATGTTAAACAGGGTCAGTTAATGTAGAAATATTAGGATTGTATGCACCATTCACTGAAGTTAGTTTTCAGTAATAGGAAACAAATATGTATTTCAGGTGGATGAATATTTCTGAGAATAATCTTGTGAAATGTTGATTATAAATCCACATACATGAACATGAAAGAATTTAGGTAGTGTATATAAGACACATATATTTTATATTTGGAAAAATTTGAAGATTGTATATATATATATATATATATATATATATATATATATATAAATATATATAAATATATATATATATATATATATATTATAAAAAAACAAAAACAGACAATACGATGTAGCAATATATATGCCAATCGAAATTCTTCATGAAATGTACATCAGCCACAGATGCAAAAATATTTATTTTACTAAACATGGATTTATGTATGGCTTGTTTTTCTACTAGGAGGCTCACCCATAGGTTGAATTTTCTACTAGGAGGCTCACCCATAGATTGAATTTTCAGTTCCAACAGAGTTTAGGAGGAGTGATCTCTTCTCACAATTTGTATTTGCCAAGTCAGACACCTCAGAAGAATATACGTGTGATACCAGGTAGGATTCTATATGTGCATATAAAAATACATGTGCTGAATTGGCTACAGAGAATGGGAGACAGGTATTCACATATTTGTTAACTTTAAAAACATGTGGAGAACTATTTCAATTATAAATTAGCTAGATTTATAACACCTACCCTATATCATTCAAAAGGCAAGTCCAACTATACACCATGCCTCATCTGTACTGCTTGCATTTCCATTCTGTTGGATAATTTTTCTCCATCATATTAGTATTAGTAGTCAGAGTCTAGTAGGTTATGGTTTAGTGTCAGGTGTCCGGGCCGGCTGGACACTTCAATGTGGGCGTTGAACCTTGTTGGGGAGGAATGAAGGGAAAAGAGTCATGAGAGATGACAGCAAGACAACAGTTCTGATCATGCTGAAAACTTTTATAGTTCTCACAGTGTTTTTATATGCTGCGGATGAGAAAGCTCTCTTATCGGCAGTTGCTGGATGTCTTCACAGGGTGAGATAACCTCAGGATATTTCAGGAAGACGGATAGCTGCAGGATGTCTCAGGGTGATAGATGGCTGCGGGATGTCTCCCAGGCAGGATATCTCGCAGGGGGCTATTTCTTGTAAGTGTCAGGCTATTCTTTGAAGGAGAACTTCCTTCTAGCCCCTGACATCTCCTCCCTTTCTTATATAAAATATTTGACCATACCTTACAGGCCAATGTTTTAGGGGTTATAAAGGCTCTGTTTCTCTAGCAGGCCTTAGAATATCTCCTGATCTGATCGAGCATGTTTACTAGATTTCGTGGTGGCCTTGGCATGTTTTTTGAGGAGACGGCTTTGAGGGGGAAGCATGCCAACTGCCATGCACCAGAGCGTGTCACTCAGAAGACTTGGATTTTGGGAACCATGGATCCATCCTCCTGCAGTCCTTCCTGCACCCTCCGTTATTATGCCCTAACGTCCTCACTCCATGGGTGCGTCCTCCCCCAAGTGGAGCGGCCCATGGAGGACGAACCCTTATGGCAAGTGCAGAAGATCGTTGGTCAGAGCTGTTACTTAGAGTTTTATGTAAGAAAGCGAGATCTGTGGGCATGTAAACTTAAGAAATAAGCTTGTGAGGAGGGTAGAACATCCTTTTAAATGTTGGCAGCACGGTCTTCCATATCCAGGCAATGATAGTGGACCTGTATGGGCTTAGAGGCCAAAATATTAATCTGTTCTTTAATAAATTGTACCAGCCTGTTTATAATGCAGGGTTTTAGGGACACCATTAAAAGTAAACCCAACAAAGGGCCTAATAGGGGAAGAAGGTAGGGTAAAAATCCATTAAGCCCAGTCCAGAGGGGATTTTCAAATATTTCTCTTCATCTCTTTTCTAGATCTTCTTGAAGCTGCTTAATTTTAGTGCATACTATGCCAGAATTATTGGCATAAATGCAGCATCGTTCCCCTAAGGCCAAGCAAATACCTCCCTGGTTAGCTGTCAGCAAATTTAAGCCTCGTCTTTTTTGAAGGAACACTTCTGCCAGGGAGTCTATTTGGTCCTGCAAATCTTTAATGGTTCCTGATAGAGTTTTTATCAGTTGTTCCTGATAGAGTTTATAATTTGTTGAGAGAGGCGATGGTAAGAGTGAATAGACGTGCCTAAGCCAGTGTACCTAGGCCCACAGGAACTGTTATTCCAAGGCTGGCAGATTGTTGGCTGCATCTGAAAAAGAGGAAATTTTGTCCTCATGAGGAGTGCCTCTGTCCCTGTTTTGAGGTAAGTCATTAACCTGTTTAACCAGGAGTTCTGGTAACCATCTTGGGGCTGTTTGATCTTGGTCCAAAACACAAGCTGAGCCTCCTCCCCAGATGAGGACAGGATCTGGGCCTTTCCATTTATTTGTAAGTGGATTGTGTCACATAACAGGTGGGCGAACAGAATTGGACGAGGGATGGCAGTGTCTGTCTGCTGCCGAATCGCCTTCATTGTCTAGGGTAAGAAAAATAAGGGCAAATAATGCATTGTTAAGGCGATTCCTGGGTGTGGTAAATACAAGGGAGGAAGCCTTAAGGAGGGATAGCCAAGTTTTTAAGTTAAGGTGGGCAAGTTCCACAATGCCTTGGCCCTGAGGGTTGTATGGAATTCTAGTAGTATGACAAATTTGCAAGGTAGCACAAAACTGTTTAAACTTGGCAATGGTAAATGTAGGATAAATATCTGTTTTAATATGTATTGTTTTACCCATAACAGAAAAGGCTGAAGCAAGATGAGAAAGGACATCTTTGGTAGCCTCTCCAGAATGTGGTGATGCAAAAATAAAGCCGCTGAAAGTATCTACAGAAACGTGTATATATTTGGTTATTACAAATTCAAGAAAATGAGTAACATCCATTTGCCAAAACTGATCGGGCAGTAATCCTCGGGGGTTAACTCCCAAGTGTTGAATGGGGAGGGAGACAGCACAACCAGCGCATGCTTTTACTATTTCTCGTGCCTGTTGCTGGTAATTTTACAAAGTAATCAAAGGCTCTGGAAATTTAAATGGTGTATATTGTGTAACTCCATGGCCTTTTGAATGGAGCCAACAAAAATTGGAAAGATGGAACGAGTTGCTGCATCAGCTTGGGCATTACCTTGAATTAGAGGGCTGGGAAGATCATAGTGTGCCCTGATGTGTCCTAAGAAAAATGGGTGTTGTCTGGCCTGAATTAGCTGCTGAAGCTGGTGAAACAGAAAGGCCGCATTGTTAGAAGCCTTAATGGGGGGTGAAATCACCAGCAGGTGCACAGAATGAGCAATGTAGGCACTGTCTTTATAAATATTAACAGGATTATAAAAAATGTTATAAAAACTTGTGTTATGTCAAACAATTCCACAAACTGTGGTGACTGATAGACAGTATCAAAGGTGGTAGGCTTGTTATTGACAACAAAGACCGCTCGGCCATTACAGGAACCGTCTGTAAAGACAGTAAGAGATTGAGGAATGGAAGCCTTTTGAGTAATTTCAGGAAAAGTAAATGGATGTAACTGGACAAAATGTAAAAGGGGGTCTTTGGGGAGGTAGTGATCAATTGTTCCCAAAAGCCTGATAGGGCAATACCACATTCATCCCTTGTCTCTAGTAAAAATTGGGTTTGGTCCTTAGTATATGGAATAAAAATATTATCAGGGTGTTTGCCAAAATGTTGTAGAGAAATCAAATGACCTTTAAAAATAATAGAAGCTACCTGAGCAAGATAAACAGTAATAACCTTCGAGGATGTGGTGGGTAAATGGACCCAAAACAAGGGGCAGTCTTTATTTTTAAAATGTGGATCTCGCTGCCAAAATATTCCTGTGGGTGTATGAGGAGTGTGTAAAATAACCAGAACCAGAGGAAGGTTATAAGAAATTTGTGTAACAAATTGTTGGGCAATGGCTTCTGTTACTTGGTTTAATGCCTGTCATGCCTTGGGAGTAAGATTTTGAGGGGAGGAGGGGTGGAAATTACCTCTCAAAATATAATTAAGGGTCAAAAGTACACAAGTGCATAATTTTAAATATGTTATTAGACATTGAATATGCCTCAGTAATTTCTGAAAATCTTTAAGGGTGTGAAGATGGTCCACACGTCCTTGTATTTTAGAAATTTGGATCTGATTTTCTAGAATTTTAAGGCCCAAACTCTTATAAGAGTCCTGTGTTTGAACCTTATTAGGAGCTATCTGTAGTCCCAAGGTAGTGAGGATTTTGTAAAAGTCCAAGTAACAATTATTAAGGTCATGGGTATTAGGTGCAGCAATTAACAAATCATCCATATAATGTAAAATATAAATTTGTGGCCCTCACTCTCTCACAGGGTCTACTGCTTGAGAAACCTATTTTTGGCAAAGAGTAGGGCTGTTGGCCATACCTTGAAGAAGAACCTTCCATTGAAGTCTCTGCATAGGGCCCTGAATATTAATGCAAGAAAGACTAAAGGCAAAATAGGGTCTATCCTCAGGATGTAAAGGAATGATAAAAAAGCAAACTTTTAAGTCCATAACCATTTTACAATAGTTTTTGTGAATAGCCACTGGTGTGGGAATGTCTGGCTGTAGTGCTCCCATCGGGAGTATAACTTTATTAATGGCACACAAATCTTGTAAATGGCACCACTTGCCTGATTTTTTCTTGATAACAAAAATAGGAGTGTACGATGGTGAGGTTGACGGCTCTACATGGCGGACTGCCACCTGTTCCTTCACTAACATGGAGGCAGCCTCCAAATTTTCATGGGTAAGGGGCCACTGATCCACCCACACAAGAGTCTGAGTCTCCCAAATAATTTTATCTGCATGGGGTACAGGAGGGTCAGGGACCGACACTAAAAATCCAAATATCCAAGTCCATATGTATTTTTTTTTATGGGTTGTATAAGCCCCACCAGGCCTTGTCTCAGCCTCCCAAGGCCTGTACCAGGGACAAAATTCATACGGAGCATTTGATGAGTCACCATGGAATTGGGACTGGCAAGAATAACTTCCATTTGACTCAAAATATCTCGGGCCCATAGGTAAACAGGGAGGTCAGGAACAACGAAAGAAGTGACAGTTCCCTTATTACCCTCTTTATCAGTCCAGCTAAGAGCAGTAGAGCTGACCAGAAGATTTTTTGACTTTCCTATCCCTTTAAGGTCAGTCAAGGATGGGGTGAGGGGCCAACCTGATCGCCAGTATTTTTGAGAAATAATTGTCGCATCAACTCCAGTAACTAAAATTGCTTGGAATTCCTTTCCTTCAATAAGTAAGGTAAGGGTGTGTTTATTATGAGAAATGGGATGAACCCAATATACCTCAGAGGAGCCCAAGGAGGCAGTCCCCCACAGTAGGTTTGGGTGGTGGAAGTGCCCCTTAATCTAAGGGAAGGAGTATTAATTGTGCAAGACTTTTTCCTCCTGGGATGGCCGCAACTCTATTAATAACTGTGGCCAGTATTTTTATTTCTCCAGTGAAATCATTATCATTAATGCCAGGGAAGACCTGAACACCTTCTAAGGTAGTAGAGGCTCTTCCAAGAAGAAGGGCACACGTATGAGATGGAGGGGGACCCATAATTCCAGTTGGTATTATCTGGGGCCCTTGCATTGAGTCTAATGTTGTATCAGTGGTGGTACAGAGGTCCAATCCTGCACTGCCTGGAGTGGGTAGTTGGAGGGAGCCAATTGTGGAGAAGGATTTTGAGGTAGGTTGGGAGTTTGGAAGGGAACAAACCTTATTGCCCCAGGGAGTTTCCTGAGAAGCAGGAAGAAATAGGCTGTCCGAGGGCATTTGTCATTGATCTACACTCACTGGCCCAGTGATGAACTTTACCATATCAAGGACAAAGTGTAGCTGGGGGCGGTTTAGCTCCAGTTTGAGGAGACTCTATTCTTACTCTTTGTTTGCCTGTCGGACACTTGCGTGCAAAATGGCCTGGTTGTTTACAAGTAAAGCAAATACGTGAGCCAGGATTGTAAAAGGCCTTGGTAAAGGGAGCACTAAAGTGAGACCCATGGCATGGGCTGCACCCACCCCTGCACAGACTCTAATAAAGTCAGAAAGTTTCCCTTTATCCTTATGATGTCGAAGAACATCCTGACATGCTGGGTTGGCGTTTTCAAAGGCAAGATGTTTTACAAAGGTGCTTTCGCTTTCGCTTGGTCCAAGCAAGCATTCCGCAGCTAGGTTAAGCCGGGGAACAAAGTCGCTATAAGGCTCGTCGGGCCCTTGTCGAATTCTGGCCAGGGAAGTGATAGCCAAGGCCCTTTCAGGGAGGCGTCTCCAAGTATGTAAGCCAGCCATCTAAATCTGCACAAAAAGTCCAGCAGGGAAACGTGCCTGTTTAGTTTTAGTGTCAAAAGTTGCATTGCCCACTAGCTTAACATAAGTCCAGGATTTAGAGGAGGCCTTTGTTAAATTTTTTTTGAGCAGTTTCTGACAGGGCTCTTTGAAATCTGCATTCCATATTAGGAAGTCTCCGGCACTGAGGGCAGCTCGGTCTAAAAATTTCCAATCATTGGGAGTAAGAAATTGTGTGTTGTGGCTTTCTAATAAAGCCAACGTGTAGGGCACAGTGGGGCCATAGTGAGCACAAGCCTTTTTAAGTTTTTCAAGAAAATGGAGGCTAAATTTTTTGTAGACACTCTGGGTTCCTTCCTGCCTAGGGGTGAACTTCTCATCCTCTAAGTCCTGATCTCCTTGATCCATTTCCTCCGCTTCCTCCTCTTGATCCTCTTGTAAGTCTTTGACCTCAGCCTGAGCAGGCTTATCTATCTGACTGTTGGTGACTGGGAAGGCGAGCACAGGCCGATGGAGCGGCTTCGCCTTTGTATTAGACCACTGTGGGTCAGCTTGTGTTGACTCCATTCCTAAGGCTAATGGAGAGAGCTCAGAGTCAAGGGATCTTTATTCTTTTAAAAATTGGATCTGTTCCCATCCATGTTGGAGAGACTCTCTCAAGGGAGCCGGATTAGGCAAGGGAAGTGGGGAAAAAATATCTGGGGGGACATTTGGCCCCTGAAGGGCCAGAGCACAAAAGGCAGGAGGGATATAGGAGTGAGGGGAATGTGTAAGTCCTATAGGCTGTGGCAGGGTCCTGAGAGGTGGCGGGTCTTCTTAATGGTAGCGAGCTGATTCCTTCTCCAAGGTAGCCTCCTCCCCAGGGGTCAATGTTTCTCTGGGATTTAAAACTGCATAAAGGCTGTTGGAAACCATTGGAGCCTTATTCATTAGGGTGGGATTTTGAGGAAGATCAGGAAGGTTCCCAGGGTCCTGGGGAGACTAAGAAGGGTCTATGTCTATACTAACTGATGGGCATGCCGAGAAGGGACGAGAGGTCTTTTGCATAGTCTCTTCCCCAATCCTGACAAGAATTAAGGTACCATTGTCAAAGGGTGAACTTTTAAGAATTTCACTAATTTATTTCCAGAAAGAAAAGGTAGGAACAGACACTTTTTCTCGGCCAAAGGATTCATAATAATCTTTTAAAATGTCTCCTACTCTAAGCCATCTTTTACCATCAATGGTCCCTTCAAGGGGAAACCATGGAAACAATTTTTCAATGTATGAAAAGAAAAATTTTAAGTCATTTTTTCTTAACACGTGCCCCCATGTATTTAAGGATTCCTTTTGGCCTGACAAAAACAAATCATATGACGAAATTGCTTTTCCCATGGTGGGTCACTCACTGTGCGTCATCCCCACTCTCCTCCTGGATCTGTCTCTCAGTGGTGTCTGCTGAGGCAATCGTGAGCTCCACTTGTCCAAATCTTCCAGGAGGATGGGGTTCCCCCTCAGTCAAAGGCTCGAGCCCCAGTCGTTGGGCGCCAGTTGTCCCAGCCTGCAGGACACATCAACGTGGGTAGCGAACCTAGATGGGGAGGAATGAAGGGACAAGAGACATGAGAGATGACAGCAAGACAAAAGTTCGGATCAAGATGCAAACTTTTATTGTTCACACAGGGGAATTTATATGCTGGAGATTTGAAAGCTCTCTTATCGGCAGTTCCTGGATGTCTTCACAAGGTGAGATAACCTCAGAATATTTCAGGAAGACAGATGGCCACAGGATGTCTCAGGAACACAGATGACTACAGGATGTCTCCCAGACAGGATGTCTCCCTGGGGGCTGTTTCTTGTAAGTGTCAGGCTATTCTTTGAAAAAGAATTCCTTCTACCCCTTACAGTCAGGGATTCAGTATTTCAAATGAAAAATTGGAGAAAGAATCCAATGTGTATGCAAATATGTGCTACCCAAATATCTTCACACTCTCATTCAGAACAATGCCTTGACATTACCTTCACCCCAACTAAGACACAATTAGAGGAGAAGAGTTAGAAAATCTGTGAATACACATCAAGAATGGAAAATGCTCAGGAGTTCACAACTTTGGAGGTGGTAGAGGAGTTTCCAAATGTAAGGGAGAGGGTAAAACTCCACAAACATGGAGCTCTGCTGGACTAAAGACTTCTTGAGAAACTGCCTCTGAGTTTGGGCACTTAAAATATATGTTGTTGTCAGGAGATTTAGCTCCCTTTGTAGTGAGACCATTAAGCTGGGTCTGCATGTATGTTACCTGGAGGACATGGTTTCTTATTTTCCAAAGGACATGAGGCAGCAGTGCTGAATTCTCTTTTTGTAGGTAAACTGTTGTCACTGGGGGCTAAGTGTCTTCCAGTTTGGAAGCCATTTGCTCATCCTCCAATTTTGTTGTGTTTCTTGCAGCTGCACTGGAAGTTTGGTATTTGCTTCATGAAATACGAAGAGTTCAACTGGGACACAGTACTGAAAAGAGTTCTGTCACATGTGGTGGGTAAGGGTCTGCAGGAGAATGCACCAATCAGGCTTCTATCCCACATAGCTTGCCCCCTTCACCTTAGCAATCTGATTCTAAACATTGCACTGAAACCTCTCCATATAACACCATGCCTTTACATACAGGGTCTGGGGGCTGCACCATGTCAGTCACAAACCATTTGAAAGCCAATGGCAGATCCACATCACCCAACCACAGATGTTTTAACACACACCTTCACACCACTTTTCTAGGCCAACTACTCAGCAGGCTCCAAATTACTGCCATCTCTGTTCTACACCATTTTCATGAAACCCAGTCAATCAGGCACTGTCTGGTACACTCGTGATCATCAATAGGACATCCAAAGATTCTACAGTGCGAAGTGGTCATGGGAATTTCAAAAATTTCATGTTTTTTATCAGGCATTTGTCAAGGATGAAGTTGGAGGCACTGTGGGTTTCAATTCATTCAGGAACCATTAAATGGAGAGGAAGCTCATTTCAATAAAAGCTCTGGAGAATTCTAACAGGCAAGGCTTCCCAAAGACAGGCAAAAAGGTCACATTAAGCCAGGCATTTGAGGTCTACAATGTGTGGTCCATTTGTGTTTTGACTTGCAACTATGGCTGCCAATTCTTTAAGAATAAAATCATGTGATATTCTTCCTGAGATTCCCAGTGCTCTGTGGAAAGCCACCCTGGGCCTAGATCTCAGTTTCCAAGGGCAACTCTCATGCGTGGCATCCTAAAATCCCAAAACAATACATGGCAATACTTCTTTGAGGTCCATTCCATAACTCAGTCTCTAAGGGGAATCACACCAGTGTTCAAGACCAGGTGGACCCATCATCTTTTCCAACAGCCACAAAAATGACCAAAATTAAAAGCAAAACACTTCCACATGGCCCTTATCTTCTTTCATATAGACACTCATCATAACCTCAGGCTGTAGTTTTTCATGAGGGGCACAGCCAAAGACAGTATCCAAAATAAGGTCCCTTGCCCCCATTTGCCTAAAGTCAGTGTGGCTGGGACACCCTTCCTGTGAACCAGGAGTGATCAAAGAGGCCTGCCCTTAATACTGCTCTGATTCTCCATTTTGAGGCCTAATGACTGTGGGGTTTAGATTCTTTATGTTAATTGGAGTCATGAGAAACCTATGAACGTATGGTCTAGTCTCTGCAGGGCTTTGAAGAACTCATTGGACCCAAAGGATCCCTATTCTCATAGATGGACGTCAGGAACCTTACAGAGGAAGGTGAGAGACTTCATCCACAATGACTGCTCTTTTGGCTTTTTTGTTTTGGATGCAAACATGGGATGTTTCTTTAGATCCATTAGGTGCTGAGAATCTAAGCCGTAGCCTCACACAGGGCCAAGAGGCTGATTCAGACACATCCCTTTCCAAAGCAATTAAGCAAGGAGCCACAGATGATGCCCATTCATTTCCATTTGAAAACTCTTTTCTTCAGGCTTCCCAAAGGGGTGGCCTGAGGCAAAAAACTTCCTGACATTCAGAGCAACAGAACAATAGGTAATTAAAAGTACCAAAGCAGGGTTTCTTCACTGAGACTTGTCAGAAGCCAGTGGTGAGCCATTATCTCTTTTCTCATACAAGCCCCCTCTTCAGAGCTTTCCTGGCATATGGCCATTCTCACATCTGTAGGTACCAAGATAGACTGACTCTGTCCTTGGTAATTCAAAACTAGTGACACCACTGGGAGTGGGACTGGGACAGGCTCTGTGTGCTTGGCTTCCTGGATGTCAATTTCCATCACCGAGGAAGTGAGGTGAGGTTACTTCCTTCAGGATCTGAATGAAGTCACTGCCTTGGCAACCACTTTGTCCTAACAGTTGCTTCCAAGGGTCCCATGAGATGGAGGCTTCCCCTACTTAATGTGACAATTTCACAAGTTAAAATGGTATATCAACCATAGGCACCTGGGAACAGCTCTCCATACAGGCCTGATTTGGTCCATCTTCTCTACATTAAGAAGAGAGAGGCTGATTAAGACACAACCCTTCATCCTGACCAGGTTGTTTGCCATGGAAGATGACTTGTGCTCTCTCAGGTCCTTCATAACTGCCTACATATTCTCCAGGGATCCTTTCAGCATGGATCTTTGAAGTTCTCAGCAGGTAGAGGATCCCTACATTCCAGTATTATAAGACCACCTCTGTCCCTGCTCTTCTGTAAAGTAAGATTGAGGGAACAATGTATGTTTAGGGTTAATAACAGGTTCAATTTGGGTTAGGAATCATTTTGTGGATGAATAATGGTATTGGCAACCTGCGAAATTTATAAGAATATAGAGGTGAACAGTGTGTATGAAAACAGAAATCCAAGTAAGATTGGAAGCCCAGAAGGGCTTTGGGCCCTTGATTGTGATACTTAGCATTGAATTACATTCTGCACAGATGTCTCAGATAAATCAATATACAATGGCATGGGACCTTGTACCTTGGATGATTGAATGTAGAATGGAACATCCAGTCAAAAAGGGATAGTCAGTAGGAATAGGAAGATAGTAGGTAGGTATAGAAAAAAGGGTGAGTGTATGATTTGGAACAAAATTCCTTTAGGAATAGGGTTTCGGTTAGAAAATGAATTTAAATGTCAGCACATGTGAAGAGTCTGTCACAATGATGAAGTGGGAAAAATATGTAGGTAAGCAGATATCAATAGGGACATTATGAAATCAGGCAAAGTAAAAAGTGAGAGATCGGCTTAGACATTTTCAAATGGTTGAGTTTGAATATGCAATCTTAGGAAGAAACAAATATGTAGTCATCAATAGGATTGACATTTGAGAGCATAAGTAATCTTGGACATGGATGATTTTAGTAATCCATGTTAATTTTCCATTTTGGCTTTGGTACAATCATAAATGTGAACTTTGAATTTAGTGTCCAGTATATTTCTGTGAATAAATGTATATGAAGATCAGGTGACATGAGTATTTCTTCCACCATTTCTGGGAGCAATATTGACTGACTACTTCTGATTGATAGGTACAGATTCTTTATGTGAATTGGAATCATGAGAAACCCAAGCACCTCTTTAGGGATTGAAGAACTCATATGACCCAAAAAATCCCTATTCTCAATTGATGGAGGTCAGGAATCTAATAGAGGAAGGGAAGATACTTCATCCAAAATGAGTGAACTTTTTGCCATTTTGGTTTTGAATGCACACATCGGATCTTTCTTTAGATCCATCAGGTGCTGAGAATCTAAGTCACAGCCTCACACAGGGCCAAGAGGCTGATTCAGACACATCCCATTCCAAAGAAATTAAGCAAAGAGCCATAGGTGATGCCCATTCATTTCCATTTGAAAACTGTTTTCTTCAGGCTTTACAAAGGGTTAGCCTGAGGTAAAGAACTTCCTGACATTCTGGGCAACAGAAAAATAGGTAAGCAAAAGGCCCAAAGCAGGGTTTCTCCACTGAGACTTTCCTGGTCACACTCTCCCTGCTCTTCTGTAAAGTTAGATTGAGGAAACAGTGTATGGTTAGGGTTAATAACACGTTCGATTTGGGTTAGGAATCATTCTGCAGGATGAATATTCGTTCTGGGAATCTGCAATATTTACAAGAATATATAGGTAAAATAAAAGTATGAAAACAGAAATCTAGGCAGGATTTGAAGCTCAGATGGGCATTGGGCCATTGAGTGGGTTACTTATCTTTGAATTATGTTCTGCACAGATGTCTCAGATAAATCGATATACAATGACATAGGACCTTGTACCTTGGATGATTGAAAGTTGAAGAGAACATCCAGTCACAAAGGGAAAGTCCGTAGGTTTAGGACGATATTCTCTAGGTTTAGAAACAACAATGAGTATAGGATTTGGACCAAAAGATTTTTAGCAATTGGTTTTCAATAAGAGAGTGAATGTAAATATCAGCACATGTGAAGAGTGAGACACAATGATGAAATGGGGAAAATATGTAGGAAAGCAGATATCAATAGAGACATTAAGAAATCAGGCAACGTATAAAGTGAGGGATAGGATTAGACATTTTGAACAGGGTTGAGTTTGAATATATAATCTTAGAAAGAAACAAATACATAGGATTTATCAATAGGATTTACATTTTACAGCATTAAGAAACCGGGACATGGATATTTTTAGTAATCCATGCTCACTTTTCTTTTAGGCTTTGCTACAATCATAAGAGTGACTTTTGTTTTCTGTGTCCAGAATATTACTGTGTTAAAATTTATATGTAGATCAGGTGACATGAGCATTTCTTCCACCATTACTGGGGGCAATATTTTGAAGACGTATAAATATTGGGGGAAAAAAGTGGAGTACCCTGTGTCAATGGATATAGAAATAATGTATGAATAGACCATACTGTGAATAAATAATATAACTGGTTCCAACTTTAAATAGTGGATTGATTTGATATCTGAAAATATACTGGAAATCTTAAATTGATATTCATACATTCATTACAACCAGTTATACATCTAACGGTAATATTAGGGTTATGGTTTATCATGAAGAGTGTGTGAGTTTTGCTTCAAATATGATTATGAAAATCAAAAATAATGTGTTTGGAAAGAAGTCTCATGACAAGACCAGTCAAGAACCCTGGAGGAATATATGTGTTCTGAAGCAGGAGGTGATTGAAATTGAAACAAATGCCTATAAATTTGTGAACTTGTGGATGAAATATATATCATATGATGTGCATAAACTGAAGAAATAGTAATGTACCACTGTTTAATAAAAATGAACTGCAAAATACACATCATGTCCCATAGGAAAATGCTTGCATTGATGTTGAACTAGGTTTTACTGTAGAAATATTAGGATTTGTGTGCACCATTCACTGAAGTTAGTCTTCAGTACTAGGAAACAAATCTGTATTTAAGGTGGATGAATATTTCTGAGAATAATCTTGTGAATAGTTGATCATAAATCCACATACATAAATATGAATGATTTTAAGGAGTGTATAATAAGATTCATATATTTCATATTTTGAAAAATTTGGAGTGTATATATATATATATATATATATACACACACACACACACACACACACACACACACACACACACACAGAAATTAAAACTAGCAATATATTTGCCAATCGAAATTCATCATGAAATATGTATCATCCACAGGTGCAAAAATATTGATTTCACTGAAAATGGATCTATATATAATGTTGTTCTACTAGCAAGCTCACCCATAGGTTGAATTTTCAATTCCAACAGTATTTAAGAGGAGTGATCTCTTCTCATAACTTGTATCTGCCTAGTCAGCAACCTCACAAAAATGTACGTGTGATAACAGGTAGGATTCTATATGTGCATATAAAAATACATGTGCTGAATAGTCTACAGAGAAAGGAGACACCAATTTGTTGAAAGCCACAGCTTAAGGGGCCCCATTAAACTTCCAGCTACCAGCAACATTCCCCTGCCAGATGATTATTGGCTCACAGCGGCCCCAGCAACATCTAGCTGATTGGCTCCTCTGCGGTGATGCTCATTGGGCAATTTCCCTGCCCTTTCAGACCACAGAGCTGCTCATTGTGGGACTTTTTTGGCTCCACCCACCTGACCCAGCTAAATAGCCTCAAGAGCAGGAGGATTGTGGGAGGTGGAGAGGCTTGTGGGTGTGACAGAAACTTTGCAAGGAAGCCAGTGGTGGCAGTTGGGCTCTGAGGGTTTTTCCTGACGAGCTGTTTTGTTTGGCATGTGTGGTTCTAAAAATAAAGTTTGTTTCTTTTGAAAAGTGGCTCTTGAATCGTGCCCAGCCAGACTGCAGCATTTTTATGGCTTGCACGGGGAGCCACTGAGGGTAAGTGATAAGGTAAACTGCTCGCCCCTGAGCGAAGGGCGAGAGGATGGGTAGCCATTTAAGATTCCTCTTTTGTTTTGCTTCACTTTTGTTGCCTGTCCATGGAGATGAGTGAGATGGATGAAAAACTGCTCACATCTGAGAAAAAATTATTTACTTCTGAGGAACAGATAGGGAGAAAGGACGGATGCACATGTCAGTAGGATATAAAGGCTATAATGACTTTTTGCTGTTCCCTTTTTATTTTATTCTGTCTCGGTATTGTTTGGCATCGTCTTGTTGGGTTGTATTATAGTAGAAATACGGGATCAGAAATTAGTAAAAAAAACAAAGTGAAAGAGTGTTAAGTAAATTGTTAGAGGAAGGAGGCATCTCAGTAAAGTCAAGAACAGTCAGGGCATACGTTGATACAATACAAAAATGTAGCCCATGGATTTTTAAGGAGTTGTTAAATATACCATAATGGAACCATCATGGTGAAGATTTAAAATGGGGTAAAAGAACAGCCCAGGGACTCTGCCAGTTGGCACATTGCCATTGAGGACGTTCATATCTGGTTTGCTTAGTCCAAAGACTTCAGTTCAGACAAAGATAGAAGAACAAAGCTTAGGGCAGAAAAAGCCATCAGGGGCAAAGTTACAAAAGGAGACTGCTACTAACAACTTTCTATCACTAGAGGGCGTAAATGTCCAACCAACAGTGCCTCCTCTACAGGAGACTGTTACTAACACCTTTCTATCACCAGAGGATGTAAATGTCCAAATAACAAGGCCACCTCCATATACTGGGAGGCCCCCAAACCCCACAGTTGATAGTTCGGATCCTGAGACAGGATCTCAAGTATGAACATGCCCTGATTTTGAGGTAGGAGGGCAGCGAATTCACCATGCTTTAAATTTCAAAATAGTGAACAGCTAAAAGGGGCTGTAACAACCTATGATCCTCAAGCACCCTTCATTGTAAGCTTGGTCGAATCCATTAACAAATTGAATATGACACCAGTAGATTGGGCTAATATGTGTAAAGCTGTGCTAAATGGAGGTCAATACCTTTTATGGAAGGTTGCCAATGAGGAATTTTGCAAGGAGACGGCTAGGCGTAATGCAGAAACTGGTTATCCTCAGAGAAATCTAGATATGTTGTTAGAAAGGGACCTTATGAGGATCAGCAGCAACCAATTGCATATGATCCTGGCGTATACGCAAAAATTGCTGCAGAGGCGGTTAGGGCATGGAAGACTTTACAACGACATAGAGGTTTACAAGGTCAATTATCTAAGGTAATACAAGGAGCTAATGAATCTTACACTGAATTTGTAGATAGGCTTATTCAAACATCTACCAGAGTTTTGGGGAATACAGAACAAGCAATGCCATTAATAAAAAACTGGCTTATGACCAAGCGAATCGTTGGTGCAGAGATATCACTAGACCATGGAAACATGAAGATTTAAACACATATATTAAATTATGTAAAGACATTAATGAATAAGAGAAAGTCATGGCAGCTGCAGTAAAACAGGCTTTAGATGCCAGAGACATCAATGAACAAGGGCAATTTGTGGCAGCTGCAGTAAAACAGGCTTTAGATGCCAGACCAGGAACATGGTACAATTGTGAACAAACAGGACATTTTAAAAGGAATTGCTCCATAGGAAGAGGGTTTAACAAAACTAGGTACCAAAGGAGTAGAATACGTGGGTATTTGCCCACGATGCCATAGAGGGAGACATTGGGCTAATGAATGCCGTTCTCAAACCACCATAGAGGGTACTTCATTATCAAAAATGAACAAGGACTAGCTGTTTATCCACGATATCATGGAGAAAGGCATCAGGCTCCATTGCCAAAAAATGGACAGGGGAGCCCAATGCTCTGGGGCCCAAAACCACAAATATACAGAGCACTGGAGGAACCCAGCAACCCCATCAGTGTAGTGCCCAGGACACATTGTCCATCAGACGCCTCATGAGACAAATCAGAGGGAGAGCAGGGTTAGATATCTGCACCTCCGTCAGATCAGTACTAACTGTAGAGATGGGGGTTCAAATCATTCACACAGGGTGAGAGGACCTCTTCTCAAAGGAACGGTAGACTTATTATTGGGATGCAGCTCTTCTAATCTAAAAGGACTTATGATAAGTCCTTGGGTAATTGATCCCGATTATGAAGGTGAAATAAAATTATACCCAGTTCTCCAAAGGACATATCAGTAATTTCACCAGGAGATAGAATAGCACAGTTACTAATAATACTCAGTCTGCATGATCAATTTTCCAGTCGTGCTGTAGAAAGAGGTTCCAAGGGATTAGGCTCCACAGGTGTAGATTTGGTTATGCTTTCTTTAAATTTAGATTCTCGCCCCAGGCTAAAACTAAATATTCAAGGACATGAATTTAATGGGCTACTTGATACAGGTGCAGATGTTAGCATCGTCTCTCATCAAGAATGGCCAAAACATTGGCCATTACAACAGTACACTAAAATACTTTGAGACCTAGGAGTGGCAACTAATCCCCATAGAAGTGCAATGGCATTGGATTGGAAGGATCCTGAAGAATGTGAAAGAACTATACAGCCATATGTATTGGATCATCTTCCCGTAAATTTATGGGGATGAGATGTCCTAGATCAATTAGGTTTGACATTAACAAATAACATCAATCAAAATGCACCCACTATTATGGCTAGAGAAGGTTTTAGGAAAGGAAAAAGATTAGAAAAACAAGATCAAGGTATATCAGCACCAATACAAATAGACCAAGCAACAGACAGACATGGGTTGGATTTTCAGAAAGGGCCACTGAGACAATAAAAATTACTTGGAAATCAGAAAGACCAGTATGGGTTCTTCAGTGGACCCTTACTAAAGAAAAGATACAAGCAGCCCAGTTCCTGGTCAAACAACAATTAGCGGAAGAACATATACAACCTTCTGTATCTCCCCATTATACTTTCATTTTTGTCATCAAAAAGAAATCTGGTAAATGGAGATTATTGGAAGATTTAAGAGCCATTAATAATGAGATGGTTATTTTGGGACCTGCTCAATCAAGGATTCCTCAATTGTCTGCTTTGTCAAAAACTTGGTATGTTTTAGTTATACATATTAAAGATTGTTTTTTTTTTTTTTCATTTCCAATTCTTCCTGATGATAGTCCAAGTTTTGCATTTACTATCCCTGCACTGAATCATGAAGGTCCTGATCAGAGGTATGAGTGGAAAGTATTCCCTCAAGGGATGGCTAACAGCCCAACTATTTGTCAAATTTATGTTAACAAAGTAATCCAGCCACTTAGAAATCAAAATCCTGAACTACAAATATTTCACAATATGGATGATGTGTTATTAGCACACAAGTTAAAAACCAATTGCTAGAATGTTATGCCACACTTACAAACTTATTAAAAAATTATAATCTAGGGATATGAATTGATAAAGTACAATTAAATTTTCCAATTAATTATTTAGGAGTTCTATTATCCTCAACCATGGTCAGTCCACCAAAAATTCAAATACGAGTAGATCAACTCAAATCAATTAATGACTTTCAAAAGTTATTAGGAGACATTAAATGGATAAGGCCTTATCTAGGTATACCAACAGGAGAGTTGGGACCTATATTTGATATCCTAAAAGGTCCATCTGATTCAAATTCACCCAGAATGTTAATGCCTGAAGCAAGAAAGGCATTAAAAATCATTGAAGCATATATGGGAAATATGCATTTGGATAGATTTGATAAAATAATGCCTCTATTATTCATTGTGCTACCAACAAAAAAATATTCCTACAGGAGTATTTTGGCAAGAAGGTCCATTATTATGGATACATTTATCTTATTCTTCTAACAATATTATTACTAGGTATCCTGAGGCTTAGGGACAATTAATACTAATAGGAATAAAAGCAGCAAAGGGAGTGTTTGGAATTTCTCCCAATAAAATTATTACTCCATACACTATGAATCAAATTGATGAATTACCTAATGAGTTAAATACTTGGGCAATAATCCTGTGTAAATCTAATGTTTCATTTGATAACCACTTACCATCTAATCTTTTATTGTCTTTTGGGTCATTGCATCCTGTAATTTTTCCAAAAATTACAAGAAAACACCTATCATGAATGCTCCAAATATATTCACTGATGGGTCAAATAATGGTATAGCAGCAATAGTTACACCTGATCAAATTTTTACATTTTTAGCACCCCAACAATCAGCTCAAAAGGTAGAGCTTAATGCAGTATTATAAGCTTTTGTGATGTTTAAAGATTCTGTGTTTAATTTATTTTCCAATAGTCACTATATAGTTAATGCTATAGTATCCCTTGAAGATGCTGGTAGGATTTCCCCTTCCTCTACTGTTTTCTCTTTGCTTTCCAGTATACAAAGTCTAATCTGGGACAGAAAAGATCCATTCGTAATAGGACATATCTTGGCACATACAGGATTCCCTGGAGCCCTTAGTTTGGGCAATGATTTAGCAGGTAAAACTACACATGACATACATACATATTTTCTCTACACTAGAAGAAGCTATAAATTTTCATGAAAAGTTCCATATCAATGATAATACTTTACAAAAGCATTTTAAAATAACTAAGGAGCAAGCTAGACAAATAATAAAACAATGTCAAAATTGTGTGACCATTTTACCACATTTTAATCTTAGAGTCAATCCTAGAGGATTGATACCTTACCATATATGGCAGATGGAAGTCACACACTTGCCAGAATTTGGAAAAGTAAAATATTTGCATGTTACAGTTGATACTTCTTCTGGATTTTTGATGGGCTCCCTTCATTGGGGAAAAAAAACTAAAGATGTTATAGCTCATTGCTTACAAAATTTTGCCACTGTGGTCATTCCAAAACAGTAAAAAACAGATAATGCCCCCGGTTATACTTCTACCTCTTTTAAACCATTTTGCTCATCATTTGGCATTACTCATATAACAGGAAACCCATACAATCCACAGGGACAAGCCATAGTTGAAAGAGCACATCACACTATTAAAATGTACTCATTAAAGTAAGAAGACAGAATTGGGAAGGGATATAAATTCCCCAAAGATAAAATTAAAATAACCCTTTTTAATCTAAACTTTTTAAATTTGGATTTTCAGGACTTAGTGCTGCAGAAAGGCATAAGTGTCCAAAAAATGTGTATAAGCCCGAGGTACTTTGGAAGGATATTCTAACAGGAAAATGGAAAGGTCCTGACCCATTAATTTTCTGGAGTTGGAGGTCTGTTTTTTGGTTTCCACAGGAAGAACAGCAGCCGATTTGGATTCCATAGAGATTAACTAAGGTCCCGACCCAGTGATTGCCTGGAGTCGGGGGTCTGTTTATGTGTTTCCACAAGGAGAACAGCAGCCGATTTGGATTCCAGAGAGATTAACTGAAGCGCTTTCAATAGACCAAAATAAGATGATTTGGCTCAAATCCATAACAGCTGATATCGAAAACTCCAGTTTGGCTATCCTTACATCTGCGACAGAACAGGGATGCTTTTTTCAATATCTATTTTATTATTGCCCTTTCCCACATCATGAAGTTCTCTTTTGTTTTTTTTGAGCTCATACAGACCTAGGATAATGTTTTGCTTATCAGTTCTATTTTTTGACTATAGAGTTTTTAAACATTGCAATGATGATTTCACATGTAAAAAGTTATAAGGCCTTTACTATTATATTATGTGTTGTATGTATTTATTATGTGTGCACACTTGTGTTTTGTGTTATATATTTGAATGTGCGTATGTCCATATATCACATATGATGAGTGCTAATGAAATAATATATCCATTTTTTTTTTATTCAGGTGAATTAAATTGTTTAATTTAAATTGGGAAAACAACTGTTCAGGATTGTCTTAATATGTGAAAAAATAGGAGGTTAACAGACGTGCTTGTTTACTTTCACTTTTCCTTTTCATTATATTTAATTATTCTCTTCAAGATAATGTAAATTGTTAAGAAAATTGTTTTCTTTTAGTGCCCTCAGGAATGTTACATAATTTTTTCTTTAGCCATTACTGCCAGAATTCCTATTTTCATCCCAGTGCCAGTGAAGACAAAGATAAAACCAATCTACAGATTCTGCAATAGCCATCACTGAACTGCTTGCAGAACTTGCCTGGATTATGTATCACTTGTATGCATTGTGAACTCACTTGTATGCATTGTGAACTATCTGCTGCTGCAGCGAATTGTCGTAGTGTTGGGGTACTTATGCTGATGCTGTCATCAGTGATAGAATTTTTCCAAAAGGAGCCATCAATTGACTTGGTGTATCTTTCCTATTCTCACTTGATAGAGGTCAAAAAACTTACAGAGGGAGGTGAAAGACTTCATCAGCAATGACTGCGCTTTTGGCAATTTTGGTTTTGGATGCACACATGGGATTTTTCTTTAGATCTATCAGGTTCTGAGAATCAAAGCCACAACCTCACACAGGGCCAAGAGGCTGATTCAGACACATCCCTTTCCAAAGTAATTAAGCAAAGAGCCACAGGTGATGCCCATTCATTTCAATTTGAAAACTGTTTTCTTCAGGCTCCACAAACGGGTGGCCTGAGGCAAAGACATTCCTAACATTCAGGGCAAGGGAACCATAGGTAAGCAAATTGCCCAAAGCAGGGTTTCTCCACTGAGACTTTTCTGGTTACACTGATCTCTGAGGTTTCTGAGATGTTCCCATTCCATTCAGCTATCCAGTACATGGCTATGTCACAGAGTTTGGAGGTGGTAGATATCTTGGACACAAAACCATGAGCCTATTCTGGAGAGAGGCCAGAAATCAGGAGGTGAACAGGAACTTGGGAAGATAGTAGGTGTTGTCTATCCATAAGGCAAGCTGCAGTCCATTCATAAAAAGGGCAGAATAAATGCCTGGAAGCTTCCTACTAGTCAGGACACCTCCATTGATGTATTGGCTTTTCTAATAACTACAACCACGGACACAGTGGATACACAGACATAGAAAAACTCGCCTTCTCAAACGACTTAATAGAAACAGTCGACTCCAAACCAAACAAACCACCTTTGCTACCTATTCTCAGAACATGAGACAAAAGCACGAGCTCACACCCACACCCACTAAGGCACCTCATTCCCACAACTAGGTCTGTGACTATCAGGAGTGTCCTCTGACTGGTGGACCATACTATGTTCCCCCCAAATGGCCTGTCCTGTATCAGATCAGGTCCCTTTTGCCAACTCTGTTAAGTTGTCAGGAGCCAGCAATGAGCCACTACCTGCTTTCTCAGGAAAGGCCCCTCTTCAGAGTTCTCCTGGCATTTGGTCATCCTCACATCAGGAGATACCAAGAAAGACTGACGCTGTCCTTGGAAAATTCAAACAAGTGTGCCCACTTGGAATGGGACTGGCACTGGCTCTGGGTGCCTGGCTTCGTGGATCCCAAGTTCAGAGAGTTCTATCACCAAGGAAGTGAGGTAGGTCACTTCCTTCAGGAATTGAATGAGGTCAATACCTTGGCAACCACTTTGTCCTAACAGTTGTTTACAAAGGTCCCATGAGATGGAGGCTGCCCCTACTTTCTCTGACTCAGTCATAAGTTAGAATGGTATATCAACCACAGGCACCATGGAACAGCTCTCCACACAGGCCTGGTTTTGTCCATCTTCTCTACATTAAGAACAGAGCGACTGATTCAGACACAATACTTCATCCTGTCCGGTTTTTTTGCCATGGAACATGATTTTGCGCTCTCAGGTCCTTCATAGCTGCCTAAGTCTTCTCCAGGGATCATTTCTGCATGGACCTTTGAGGTTTCAGCAGGTGGAAGATACCCTAAATTCCTGTATTGTAAGACCAACTCTGTCCCTGCTCTATTGTAAAGATAGATTGATGGAACAGTGTATGCTTAGGGTTAATAACAGGTTTGATTTGGGTTAGGAATCATCTGTGCGATGAATAATGGTTTTGGGAACCTGCGATATTTACAAGAATATATAGGTGAAATATAAGTATGAACACAGAAATCTAGGTAAGATTTGAAACCCAGAAGTGCATTGGGCCCTTGATTGGGATACTCAGCTTTGAATTATATTCTGCACAGATGTCTCAGATAAATTGATATACAATGGCATAGGACCTTGTACCTTGGATGATTGAATGTCGAAAAGAACATCCAGTCAAAAGGATAGTCAGTAGGATTAGAAGATATTCAGTAGGTTTAGAAAGCAGAGTGAGTATAGGATTTGAACCAAACGTTCTTTAACAGTAGGGTTTCGGGTAGAGAATGAATGTAAATATCAGTACATGTGAAGAGCCAGTCACATTGATGAACTCTGGAAAATATGTAGGAAACCATATATCAATAGAGACATTAGGAAATCAGGCAAAGTATAAAGTAAGTGATAGGATCAGGCATTTTCAACAGTGTTGAGGTTGAATATATAATCTTAGGAAGAAACAAATATGTAGTCACCAATAGGATTGACATTTGATAGCATTAGGCAACCTGGACATAGATGTTTTTAGTAATCCATACTCACTTTCCATTTAGACTTCGGTACAAACATAAGTGTGACCTTTGCATTTTGTGAAAGAAGTCTCATGAAAAGACCAGTCAAGAAACCCTGTGGAAAACATGTTTTCTGATAAGGAAGTGATGGAAAGTAAGACAAAATGCCTATAAATTTCTGAACTAGTGGATTAAATATATATCCTACCATGTGCATTAACTGAAGAAAAAGTAATGTACCAGTATTGAATAAAAATGAAAGACAAAATACACATCACGTCCCATAGGAATCTACTTGCATTGATATAAAACTGTGTCAGTTACTGCAGAGATATTAGGATTTGTATGCACCATTTACTGTTAGTTTTCAGTACTAGGAATCAAATATGTAGTTCAGGTGGATGAATATTTCTCAGAATAATCTTGTGAAAAGTTGATTATTAATCCACATACATGAATATGAATGAATTTACGGAGTGTATAATAAGACACATATATTTCATATTTTGAAAAATCTGTAGAGTGTGTGTGTATATATATATATATATAAACACACACACACACACACACACACACAGGCACACACACAAACAGACATTAAAAAGTAGCAATATAAGCCAATTGAAATTCACCACGAAATATATGTCATCCACAGATCCAGATAAATTCGTTTTACTGAACATGGATTCATGTATAATTTTATTGTACTAGGAAGCTCATCAATAGTTTGAATTTTCAGTTTCAACAGCGTTTAGTAGGAGTGATCTCTTTTCACAATTTGTGTCTGCCAAGTGAGCCACCTCACAAGAATGTACGTGTGGTACCAGGTAGGATTCTATATGTGCATATAAAAATACATGTGCTGAATAGGATACAGAGAAAGGTAGACAGGAATTCACATATTTGTTAACTTGAAAAACACATGGAGAACCATTTCAACAAAAAATTGACTAGATTTATAACTCCTACCCTATATAAAGCAAAAGGCAATTCCAATGATACACCATTCGTCCTCCGAACTGCTTGTATTTCTATTCTGTTTGGGTTAATTTTCTCCATCATATTAGAATTAGTAGTCAGAGTCTAGTTGGCATGGGTTTGTGTCAGGGATTCAGTATTTCGAATGAAAATTTGGAAAATGATTCCAATGTTTATGCAAATATATGCTACAAAAGTACCTTCCCACTCTCAACAATGCCTTGAGATTACCTTGGCCCCAAGTTAGACACAATTAGAGGAGAAGAGTTAGAAAATCTGTGAATACATATCTGGAATCAAATATGCTCACGAGTTCACAAACTTGGAGGTGGTAGAGGAGATTCCAAAAGTAAGGGACAGGGTAAACACTCCACAAACATGGAGCTCTGCTGGACTAAAGACTTCTTGAGGAACTGCCTCTGAGGTTGGGCACTTGAAATATGTGTTGTAGTCAGGAGATTTAGCTTCCTTTGTAGTGAGACAATCAAATCTGGGTATGCTTCTATGTGACCTGGAATACATGATTTCTTATTTTCCAATAAACATGAGGAAGCTGTCTTTAATTTTCTGTTTGTAGGTAAACTGTGGCCACTGGGGACTAATTGTCTACTCTTGTGGACTCTGAAGCCATTTGGTCATCCTCCAGTTTTCCTGGTGTTTCTTGCTACTGCACTGGGAGTTTCGTATTTGCTTCAAGAAATACAAGGAATTCACCTGGGACACAGTGATGGAGGGAGTTCTGTCACCTGTGGTGGGTCAGGGCCTGCAGAAGAATGTACCAACCAGGCTTCTCTTCCACATAGCTTGCCTCCTTGACCATAGCAACCGGATTCTGAACATTGGCCTGAAACCTCTCCATATAAAAAGATACCTTTACATAGAAGCGTCTGCTGGCTGCACCATGTCAGTCACAAGCCAATTGGAAGACAATGGCAGATCCACATGGCCCCACCACAGATTTTTTTTTATCACACACCTGCCCTTCACTGCACTAGGCCCACTACTCTGCAGGGTCCAACTTCCTAGAATCTCTGTTATACACCATTTTCATGAAACTCAGTCAATCAAGTCACTGTCCTGAATAATCATGTTCAGCAACAGGACAACCAAAGTTTCTCCAGTGCCATCTGGTCATGGGAATTTCAAAAATTTCATGTTATTTATCTAGCAATTTTTCAAGGATGAAGTTGGCAGCATGTGGGTTTCAATTCATTCAGGGACCGTTAAATGTTGTGGAAGTTCATTTCAAATGAAGTTCTGGAGAACTCTCACTGGCAAGGTTTCCCAAAGATTGGCCAAAGTGTCACATAAATCCAGGCCCATTGAGGTCTACAATGTAACGTCCATGTGTGTTTTGACTCTCAACTAAGACTGCCAAGTCGTTAATAATAAAATCATGTGATATCAAGCCTGAGATTCCCAGTGGTCTCTGGAAAGCCACCCTGGGCCTAGATCTCAGTTTCCAATGGTGACTCTCATGCTTGGTCTTCTAAAATCCCAACACAATTCATGGCAATACTTCTCTAAGTTCAGTTCCTGTACTCAGCCTCTAAGGGGAATCACACCAGAGTTCAAACCCAGGTGGACTCAGTCATCCCTTCCAACTGCCACAAAAATAACCACAATTAAATCCAAAACACTCCCACATGGCCCTCATCTTCTTCCATATAGACACTCATCATAACCTCTGACTATGAGATTTTCATGAGGAATGCAGCCCAAGAGAGTGTCCAAAATATGCTTTCTTGCCCCTCATTTACCTAAATTCTGCGTGACCTGGACACCCTTCCTGTGAACCAGGAGTGATCAAATAGGCCTGCCGTTAATACTGATCCACTTCTCAAATTTGAGAACTACTGACTGTGGGGTTTAAATTCTTTATATGAATTGGAGTCATGAGAAAACCCAACCTCCTATGGGCTAGCCTCTGCAGGGAACTGAAGAACTCATTTGACCTAAAGGATGCCTATTCTCACTTGATTGATGTCAGAAACCTTACAGAGGAAGGCGAAAGACTTCATCCACAATGACTGCTCTTTTGCTATTTTGGTTTTGGATGCACACATGGGATCTTTCTTTAGATCCATCAGTTGCTGAGAATCTAAGCTACAGCCTAACACAGGGCCAAGACGCTGATTCATACACATCTTTTTGCAAAGCAATTAAGCAAAGAGCCACAGCTGATGCCCATTCTTTTTTATTTGAAAAAGGTTTTCTTTAGACTTCGCAAAGCGTTGTCCTGAGGCAAAGACCTTCCTGACATTCAGGGAAACAGAACAATAGGTAAGCAAAAGGCCCAAAGCAGGGTTTCTCCAATGAGACTTTACAGGTTAAACAGGTATGTGAGTTTTCTGAGATGCTCGCAATTCACTTCAGTTATTCAGTACATGGCCATGTCACAGAGCATGGAGGTGGTACATATCTTGGATACAAAACCATGAGCCTATTATGGAGAGTGGCCAGATTTCAGGAAGAAAACAGGAACTAAGGAAGATCGTAGGTGTTGCCCATCATTATGGCAAGCCGCATTCCATTTATAAATTGGGCAGCATGAATGCTGGTAAGCTTTCTAAAAGACAGGACACATCCATTGATGCTTTCTCTTTTCTAATATCTACAATAACGGACACAGCGGGATACAGCGACACAGAAACACTCGCATTGTCAAATGACTTACTAGAAACAATTCACCCCAAACCAAACAAACCTCATTTCCTACCTCTTCTCAGAACATGAGCCAAAACCACAAACCCACACCCACACCCACAAAGGCACCTCTTTCCTCCAAGTAGGTTGTGAGTATTTGGAGTGTCCTCTGACTGTGGGCCATTCTACGTTCCCCCGAAATGGTCTGTCCTGTCTCAGATTTTGTGTCCTTTGCCAACTCTCTGAAGTTGTCAGGAGCCAGCGGTGAGCCACTACCTGTTTTCTCAGGAAAGGCCCCTCTTCAGAGTTTTCCTGCCATTTGGCCATCCTAACATTAGTAGGTACCAAGAAAGACTGACTCTGTCGTTGGGAAATTCAAAAAGTATAACCACTGAGACTGGGACTGGGACTGTCAATGTTTGACTGGCTTCTTGGATCGCAAGTTCACAGAGTTCCATCACCAAGGAAGTGAGGTGAGGTCACTTCCGTCAGAAACTGAATGAGTTCACTGCCTTGGCAACCAATCTGTCCTAAGAGTTGCTTCCAAGCTTCCCATGAGATGGAGGCTGCCCCTGCTTCCTGTGACACTTTCACAAGTTAGAATGGTATATCACCCATAGGCACCCAGGAGCAGCTCTCCACACAGGTCTCATTTGGTCCATCTTCTCTACATTAAGAATGGAGAGCCTGATTCAGACAGAACACTTCACCCTGACCAGGTTGTTTTCCATGGAAGATGACTTTTGCACTCTCAGGTCTTTCAGAGTTGCCTACATCTTCTCCAGAGATTATATCTGCATGGACCTTTGAGGTTATCAGCAGGTGAAAGATTCCCTATATTCCTGTATTGTAAGACCAACTCTGTCCCTGCTCTTCTGTAAAGTTAGATTGAGGGAACCATGTATGGTTAGGGTTAATAACATGTTTGATTTGGGTTAGGAATCATTATGCTGAATAAATAATGGTATTGGGAACCTGCAATATGTATAAAAATATATAGGTGAAATATATGTATAAAAACAGAAATCTAAGTAACATTTGAAGCCCAGAAGGGCACTGGGCCCTTGATTGGGATACTTAGCTTTGAATAAATTGATATACAATGGCATAAGACCTTGTACTTTGGATCATAGAATGTAGAAGAGAACATTCAGTCAAAAAGGATAGTCGGTAGTGAAAGGTTAATAAAATAGGTACTTGTCACTTCCTGTTTTTCTGTATGCTTAACAAAACACTGTTAAAATCTTGAGAACTGTTTGCTAATCTTGTTCCCAGAATGTGCTGTCCCCAAGTGCCAAAGTGTAGAATGTACTCCCTCACCCGGTTGCACGCAAACCGACCACTCGCCCTGAACCATCAGTAAACTTCCCTCCCTGCCCTCTCCAAGGAAAATATATATGTTCTGCTTAAACTGTTCTCAGGGCTCTCTGATCTATTCAAGTGAGCTCCGAGCCCCAGCATGCTGGACCCAGAATAAACCCTTTGCTGTTGGATAAGACAGTCTGTTAGTGGTCTCTTCCTTCCATGCTCGCCCGACCTTTACATATGGAGATTCCACCGAGTTTTGGCAGCGGCGGACAAAAGACCCTAACGGGTTCCTCTCGGGTTAAGTAAGGCCCCTCTTTCTTGTTTCAGTGTTAAGGTTAGGGCTTGGCAAAATGGCTGTCGATGAAGACCGTGAGTTCTCTCCAATGGTGGCTGACAGACGTGTCACAGAGCCACAGGCCACGTCCCTGGGGGACTTCCCAAAGATTCGGAAAATCGAGGAACAATAGTCTCCTCGACTCAGTAATATTTTGTATCGGATTCGGAATTGCCAGGCCATTGGGTTTTGCTGGCTACTCAGTCCTGGTCTCAGTTTTGGATGTCCATTGAATGTCTTTATTGTCTTGTCTTGTCTGTGTCGTGTGTCTTGCATTCACTCTTTGTGTATCTTTCATTATGGGACACAACACTTCAATGCCCCTGTCCCTGACCCTTGATCACTGGACCAAAGTCCGCTTAAGGGCTCAGAATCTTTCTTTTTTAGTAAAACGTTGGACCTTTCGGAATCTCTGTGCCTCAGAATGGCCCACCTTTGAATTTGGATGGCCCCTAGAAGGATCTTTCTATTTCCCACTAATTTATGAAGTCAGAGATATTGTCTTTCACCCAGGCACACATAGCCATCCGGATCAACAGCCATATATCTTAACTTTGCAGGACCTCTGCAAATCTCCTCCTCAATGGGTGAAGCCTTTCTTTGTCGCTTCCCCTGCTCCTACTCCTTCCCCCATGATCTCTCAAACCCTCTGCTCCTCCTCCTCCTCCAGCCTTTGTAATCCCTGAGTCACAAGATTTGACTCTACTGGACTCTCTTCCCCCTTATTATACCCTGCCCTCGTCCCCCAACCACCAACACCCTCTAAGTGATTCTCCTGCAGCTGACTCAGCCTCTCTATCATTGGAGGAATCTAAGCTGGCCCAGCGCCCTCCAGATAACTCCCCCGCAGCACACACAGCCCCTCCTCCGCAGGAGGAAGCTAGCCCAGCTAAGGGAACTTGATGGTGGCGAATGATTGAAAACCCTGGACCTCCTGTGATGCTCCCCCTATGTCCCTACGGACCATTGATTGACGAAGGCCATGGGGGGAAAATGCAAGCCTACAAATATTGGCCTTTCTCCTCTTCCGACCTATATAACTGGAAAAATAACAATCCCCCTTTTTCCGAGGACCCCATCGGGCTCACAGGTCTGGTTGAGTCATTGATGTTTTCACACCTGCCTACTTGGGATGACTGTCAACAATTCCTAGGGACTCTCTTCACGACAGAGGAACAAAAGAGAATCTTCCTGGAAGCTATAAAATAATGTCCTCCGACCAGATTGGAGACGGACACATCTTCCCAACTTAATCAAAGCTGGTTTTCCCTTGAAACAACCCAACTGGGACACCAACAACATTGAAGTTAGAAAGCATCTGTCCACTTATCGCCAGGTTCTAATAGTGGGCCTCCAAGTGGCCACTAGGCGACCAACTAATTTGGCCAAGGTAATAGAGATTATTCAAAGGCCTGATGAATCTCCCTCTATAGTTCTAGAGAGAATTATGGAGGCATGTAGGAGATATACTCCTTTCGATCCACAGGCAGAGGATCAAAAGGCATCTGTCATGATGGCCTTTATTGGGCAAGCTGCCCTGGATATTAAAAGAAAGTCACAATGCTTAGATGGATTACAAGATATGACTTTGAGAGATTTAGTCAGAGAAGCCAAGAAAATATACCTTAAGAGAGAAACTGAGGAAGAGAAAGAAGCAAAGTGAGGATAAAAGAAACAAAAGACAGACTAAGGCGTTGACTAAGGTCCTGGTCACAACAACAAAAGGGCCAGAAATTAAGAAACAGGGAAACAGGAAGGGATACCTGGTCCCATGCCAGAGGCCACCCCTGGCCTCAGATCAATGTACCAACTGTAAAAAAAAAAGGACACTGGGCCAAAGAGTGCCCTAGAAAGGGACAGCCATGCCAGTCAGCCATTCTGACTCTGGAGGATGAGTATGAAAGTCGGGGCTCAGATCCCCTCCCCGAGTTCAGGGTAACTTTTGAAGTGGAGGGGACCCCAGTAATCTTTGAAGTGGATAAAGGGGCAATATACTCACCCCTAATGTCACATTGGGCCCTCTATCAAATAAAAGGTCTCTAGTTCAAGGGGCTAATGACAGTAAATATCGGGCTTGGACAACTAAGAGGATCATGGAACTGGGGAAAGGAAAAATCCATCACTCCTTCCTAGTAATCCCAGAATTCCTAGCCCCATTGATGGGCAGAGATCTGCTCACCAAGTTCCGGTCCAAAATAACTTTTAACCCTGAAGGCCCCCAAGTGGAATTTCTAAATCCTTCAGTAAAAACTCCTATAGTCACAGCTCTAAATACGTCAGTAGAAAATGCACATCAACTCACTCACCTTGGTTCAAAGAAACTGCAGGTATTTCTGAAGTATCAAGAACAGAGTTTTCCACTAACTGACTCACAGCGAAAAGAAATAACTGAATGGGTAAAAAAAGCCTGTCGAGTCCATCAATTGGTAAATTCTTACCCTTCCAAGCTTCCTGCAGGAAAGCACCTACGAGGAACCAGACCAGGACAATTCTGGGAAGTTGACTTTACTGAAATTAAGCCAGCAAGGTATGGACATAAATATCTTCTAGTCTTTGTAGATACATTTTTAGGATGGATTGAAGCCTTCCCCACTAAAAGAAAAAAAAAGAAACAGTGCTAATGGTGGTCAAGCAGATCCTGAAAGACATTTTTCAAAGATACGGCCTGCCAAAGGTAATACAGTCTGATTATGCACCGGCGTTCATGGCCCAAGTAAGTCAGGGGTTAGCCAGGAACCTGGGGATTCATTGGAAGTTTAATTGTGCTTACAGACCCTAGAGTTCAGGACAGGTAGAAAGAATAAATAGAACCATTAAAGAGACCTCAACGAAATTAAGCTTAGAGACCAGCATAAATGATTGGACTATGCTCATGCCTTATACAATGTTTCGTGCAAGAAATATGCCCTCTGTTTCTTTGAGTAACCACACCCCCTGTGAATATCTAGGGTGCCTCTCTTCCAGTAACGGACCAAAGCCCAACTCTAAGACCTAACAATCCCTTTCACACCCCCTTGTTTGACAGACTTAAAGCTCTTGAAAGATCTCAGTGATACCTGTGGAAACAGCTGGCCACTCCCTACCAAACTGGGGACGAGGGGACTCCACATCGATATCAAGTAAGAGACTTCATCTACGTAAGATGATATCAGGTGTCATCCCTGGAACCCCACTGGAAAGGACCATACCAGGTGCTACTTATAACATCTATAGTGGTAAAGGTAAACGGAATCACTTCCTGGATCCATGCCTCTCATCTCAAGCCTGCGCCCTGTCCACACTCTGGCTGGAAACTGGAAAAGACTGGTAACACTTTCAAATTGCATATTCACCGTGTGGATAAGCCTATAGACTCTCCCCTTGGCCACAAGTAGTCCTAACCCTCATCAGCCCGTTCAGCAGCAATGGCTGATCACAAATTCTACTGGACAAGAAGTATAATCTATCTTGCATGCAGCCCACTTAGGGACCTGGTGACCATCTCTCCACCCAGACATTTGTCAGCTGGCTATAGGTCTTTCCTAATGGGATATCCCTGATGAAGAGGATCCCACTAAAATTCCATTAAATCCCTTCCTTACCATAGATAATGGAAACAAATATTATGGATGTAGGGACACACGAGCCAGATGCAGGTTGGCTAGCCTAGATTACTGTGTTTACCCGGCCGACTGTCAAAGCCAAAAACAGCCATGGCTGTGTGGGGGAAAAGCCGACTTCTTCTGTAAGTCATGGGGATGTTAGCGTACAGGGGCTGCCTGATGGAACCCAAACCCTGCATTAAATTCAGTAGACAGCATTGGCCATATTACGAATTAGATAACAAAAACTGAACGCCACCAGAGGGATTCTAGATCCTCAAATCCTGCATGACCTTTTTAACATCTGCTAGTGCTCAAAAGGGTGAAAGGAGATTCCACTATGTGGAGGCCTTTTCCCTTCTTCGCTCACATCCTGAACTATGCTTATCCAATAGATCCTCACCTTCAGCCTTCTGTTCCAGAGTCTCTGCTGTCACTCCCACCTCAGCAACCTGATTTCTCCACTACAATTATTAGATCAAAAACCCAAACCTCTGCTGGTTCTCAGACCATTGCCCCCTTGCTGAGGTAGCAGGTACTGAGGTACCCCTCCACCCACTCACTCCTCTCTTCTGTTGAGAGTGCCCGCACTGGGTCCCACCAGGTCCTCTTACCAACTAACCCAAAGCTCAAACCAGCTGAGGAGAGCCCTCAGACCTCTATCCAAGATGTAATGAAAATGGTCTTTAAAGTTGCTTTGTCATCACTGAAAACAGTTTACTACAAATTTAAAGTCCCTCTGCGTTTTGGGATACTCACTACCATCTTCCCCTCTGCTTGACCTGTTCTACTGCTCAAATATTTGTTGCTAGGAAAATTCCAAACCACTTTCCCATTATTTTTTTACATCTCTCTTTTCTCATTCTCAGATCCTTGGAGCTGCTCTCAGCCCCACCTTCTCTGTCTTTCCCCTCTATACCAGGCCCACAGAAAAGTCTTTAACTGACCTTCTCCAGAAGTCTTCACCATGGCTGACTTTAGGACTTTCAGCAAAAGAGTCCCTATAAAAAAGTTCAATGTAGTTAAACTTCCTATTTTCATGTTGCCCTGTTCTACTTGGCCACTGGCTAAAAAAATCAGCACTCCTAATCCAGACACCCCCTTACTAGTTTTTCACAAAAATATGTGAACAAGGCCTCTGGCCTTGACGTGGGGCTTCACAGAGATGGCTACATTTCTAAGTTAACGAAGTTAGCAACTGGGCTCCGTAGTAACAGCTGGCAATGGGAAAATAAGAAAGAGAAGAAAAAGCTCTTTCCCTCCCAGGTGTCCTTGAAAAGTTAACTTGCCCAGAACCGAGGAAAAAACAGAAACAAAAACTGCTTTTTTCAACTTCTGCAGACTGTGAACTTCTGAGCCCCTTCCCTTACATGTTGGGTACAAAATTCTGAAACTACCTAAACTTGGGTTTCAGAGGATTAGTTGATTACAACAGAATCAATGCCCTCTGAATCTGGTTGCAACAAAATAGGACTGTTTCCCTGTCTTCAGTGCTATCTTAGGTGCGTTGCCTTGTCCTTCCCTACTACAGCATGATTCTATATACTTAAACATTGTTAATGTTTTCATGAAATGGTCAACAGATGTGATTAATTGTGTAATCGTGCAGATGTTTCCCAGAGTGCTCTATCACGACGCAGATTCATTTGAAGATCAAATAGGGGGGCATTCAACCCAGTTCCACTGAATATATATATCTCTCAATGTAGCCATCCTATTAGGAATAGAAATTGCTGCACTGGTGGCCACGGGAACCACTGCCTTTGTCCAAGGGACTCAACAAATGACCCAACAAATGACAGCAATAGACCAAAACTAAGATATTAGAAACCTCCATCAGAGCTTTGCATGAGTCTTTTACCTCTCTCTCTGAAGTTGTTTTTCAGACCACTCGAGGGTTGGACCTCCTCGTCATGAGAGAAGGGGGCTTTGTGCTACATTGAGAAAAGAAAGTTGTTTGTATGCCGAGCATACTGGACTTGTAATAAAATCTAAGAGTAAATTAAAAAGATGCCTTGAAAAGCATCAACGAGACAGAGAGGCCCAAAAAAGGTGGTTTGAGTCTTGGTTCACACAGTCTTCCTGGTTAACTACGTTTTTATCAACCCTGGCCGGTCCAATAGTAATCCTCATGTTATTGCTAACTATTAAACCCTGTTTTCTCATCCGTGTAATTTCTTTTCTCCAGGCTCAAATTGGACGAGTTAAACTTATGGTAATACCCTACTAGTATACATAGAATGTGACACCCCCCCAATGATCATTTTTATGATTAAAAGTAGCCAGAAGAAGAAGTGGGGAATAAAAGGTTAGTAAAATAGGTACTTGTCACTTCCTGTTTTTCTGTATGCTTAACAAAACACTGTTGAAATCTTGAGAAATGCTTGCAAATCTTGTTCCCAGTATGTGCTGTCCCCAACTGCCCAACTGCAGAATGTGCTCCCTCACCCAGTTGCACGCAAATCGCCCACTCACCCCGATCCATCAATAAACTTCCCTCCCTGCCCTCTCCAGATAATGTATATAAGCTCTACTTAAGCTATTCTCAGGGCTATCTGCTCTATTCAAGTGAGCTCTGAGCACCAGCATGCTGGACACTCAATAAACCCTTTGCTGTTGCATGAGATAGTCTGTTGGTGGTTTCCTCCTGTGAAGCTCGCTGGACATTTACTATAATGATTGAATGTAGAAGAGAACATCCAGTCTAAAAGGGATAGTTGATAGAAATAGGAAGATAGTACGTTTAGGAAGAAGTGTGAGTATACCATTTGGAACAAAAGTTCTTTAACAATAGGGTTTCGGTTACAGAGTGATTGTTAAAGTCAGCACATATGAAGAGTCAGTCACTATGATGAGCTGGGAAAAAATGTAGAAAAGCAGATATCAATAGAGACATTACGAAATCAGGCAAAGTATAAAGTGAGTGATAGGATTAGACATTTTCAACAGGGTTGAGTTTGAATACATAATATTAGGAAGAAAAAAATATGTGGTCACCAATAGGATTGACATTTGAGAGCATTAGGCAACCTGGACATAGATGTTTTTAGTAATCCATGTTCACTTTCCATTTAGTCCTTCGTGCAATCATAACCGTGACCATTACATTATTTGTCCAGAATACTACTGTGATAAAATGTATATGTAGATCAGGTGACATGAGTATTTCTTCCACCATTTCTGGAAGCAATATATTCAAGACGTAAAATTAGTATTGGGGTTACAAAGAGGTGCACCCTGTGTCTATGAATTTAGAGATAAATTACGAATAGACAATACAGTGAATAAATAATATAACTTGTTCCAACTTTAAATAATGGATTGAACTGATATCTTAAAAATTACAGGAAATCTTATATTGATATACAATCATTCATTCCCACCAATTATACATCTAATGGTAATATTAGTGTTTTGGTTTATCATGAACAGTGTGTGAGTTTTGTTTCAAAAGTGATTATGGAAATCGAAAATAATATGTTTGGAAAGAAGTCTCATGAATAGACCAGTCAGGAAACCTGGAGGAATGCATATGTTGTAAAGCAGGAAGCGATTGAAATTGAATCAAATGCCTATAAATTTGCTAATTTGTGGATGAAATATATATCCTATGATGTGCATAAACTCATGAAATAGTAATGTACCATTTTTGAATAAAAATGAACGTCAAAATACACATCATGTCCCATAGGAATCTACTGGCATTGATTTTAAACTGGGTCAGTTACTGTAGAAATATTAGGATTCTCGTGCATTATTCACCGAATTTAGTTATCTTTTTTTTTTTTTTTAATTTTCATATATGGTTGCTCAAAACATTACATAGTTCTTGATAAATAATATTTCACACTTTGATTTATGTGGGTTATGAACTCCCATTTTTGCCCCGTTTACAGATTGCAGAATCACATCAGTTACACATCCATTGATTCATATATTGCCATACTAGTGTCTGTTGTATTCTGCTGCCTTTCCTATCCTCTACTATCCCCCCTCCCGTCCCCTCTCCTCCTCTCTTCTCTCTCTACACCCTCTACAGTAATAAATTTCTCCCCCTTGTATTATTTTTCCCTTTCCCCTCACTTCCTCTTGCATGTAATTTTGTATAACCCTGAGGTTCTCCTTCCATTTCCATGCAGTTTCCATTCTCTCTCCCTTTCCCTTCCACCTCTCATCCCTGTTTAATGTTAATCTTCTTCTCATGCTCCTCGTCCCTACTCTGTTCTTAGTTACTCTCCTTATATCAAAGAAGACATTTGGCATTTGTTTTTTTAGGGATTGGCTAGCTTCACTTAGCATAATCTGTTCTAATGCCATTCATGTCCCTGCAAATTCTATGATTTTGTCATTTTTTAATGCACAGTAATACTCCATTGTGTATAAATGCCACATTTTTTTATTCATTCTTCTATTGAAGGGCATCTAGGTTGGTTCCACAGTCTTGCTATTGTGAATTGTGCTGCTATGAACATCGATGTAGCAGTGTCCCTGTAGCATGCTCTTTTTAGGTCTTTAGGTTTTAGACCGAGAAGGGGAATAACTGGGTCAAATGGTGGTTCCGTTCCCAGCTTTCCAAGAAATCTCCATACTGCTTTCCCATTTGGCTGCACCAATTTGCAGTCCCACCAGCAATGTACAAGTGTACCTGTTTCCCCAGATCCTCGCCAGCACTTGTTGTTGTTTGACTTCATAATGGCTGCCAAACTTACTGGAGTGAGATGGTATCTTAGGGTGGTTTTGATTCACATTTCTCTGACTGCTGGAGATGGTGAGAATTTTTTCATGTACTTGTTGATTGATTGTATGTCCTCCTCTGAGAAGTGTCTGTTCAGGTTCTTGGCCCATTTGTTGATTGGGTTATTTGTTATCTTATTGACTAATTTTTTGAGTTCTTTGTATACTCTGGATATTAGTGCTCTATCTGAAGTGTGAGGAGGAAAGATTTGTTCCAAGGATGTAGGCTCCTTATTTACCCCTCTTACTGTATCTTCTGCTGAGAAAAAACTTTTTAGTTTGAGTAAGTCCCATGTGTTGATTCTAGTTATTAATGCTTGTGCTATGGGTGTCCTATTGAGGAATTTGGAGGCGACCCCACAGTATGTAGATCGTAGACAACTTTGTCTTCTATCAAACACCATGTCTTGATTTGATATCAAGCTCCTTGTTCCATTTTGATTTAACTTTTGTGCATGGCAAGAGAAAGGGATTCAGTTTCTTTTTGTTACATATGGATTTCCAGTTTTCCCAGCACCATTTGTTGAAGATGCTATCATTCATCCATTGCATGCTTTTAGCCCCTTTATCAAATATAAGATAGTTGTATTTTTTTGGATTGGTTTCTGTGTCCTTTATTCTTTACCATTGGTCCACCCACCTGTTTTGGTACCAGTACCATGCTATTTTTTTTACTATTGTTCTGTAGTATAGTTTGAAGTCTGGTATCGCTATACGGCCTGATTCTCACTTCCTGCTTAGTGTTGTTTTTGCTATTCTGGGTCTTTTATTTTTCCATATGAATTTCATGATTGCTTTCTCTATTTCTACAAGAAATGCCGTTGGGATTTTGAATTGCATTGCATTACACATATAGAGAACTTTTGGTAATATCGCCATTTTGATGATGTTAGTTCTGTCTATCTATGAACAGGGTACATTTTTACATCTTCTAAGATCTTCCTCTATTTTTCTCTTTAGGGTTCTGTAGTTTTCCTTGTATAAAACTTGCACCTCTTTTGTTAGGTTGATTCCCAATTATTTTTTTTTTTTAGTATATTGTGAATGGAGTGGTTGTCCTCATTTCCGTTTCAGAGGATTTGTCACTGATATTCAGGAATGTCTTTGATTTATGAGTGTTGATTTTATATCCTGCCACTTTGCTGAATTCATTTATTAGCTCTATTAGTTTCTTTGTAGACCCTTTTGGGTCTGCTAGGTATAGAATCATGTCATCTGCAATAGTGATAATATAAGTTCTTCTTTTCCTATTTATATGCCTTTAATTTCTTTTGTCTGTCTAATTGCTCTGGCCAGTGTTTCGAGAACTATGTTGAACAGAAGTGGTGAAAGAGGGCATCCCTGTCTTGTTCCATATTTTAGGGGGAATGCCTTCAATTTTTCTCCATTCAGAATGATGCTAGCCTGAGACTTAGCATAGATTCCTTTTAAAATATTGAGGTATGTTCCTGTTATCCCTAGTTTTTCTAGAGTTTTGAACATAAAGGAATGCTGTACTTTGTCGAATGCTTTTTCTGCATCTATCGAGATGATTATATGGTTCTTATTTTTAAGTCTATTGATGTGATGAATAACATTTATTGATTTCCGTATATTGAACCAGCCTTGCATCCCACGGATGAATCCTACTTGATCATGGTGCACAATTTTTTTGATATGCTTTTGTATCTGATTTGCCAGAATTTAATTGAGGATTTTTGCCTCTAGGTTCATTAGAGATATTGGTCTGTAGTTTTCTTTCTTTGAAGTGTCTTTGTCTGGTGTAGGAATCAGAGTGATGTTGACCTCATAGAATGAATTTGGAAGAATTCCCTCTTTTTCAATTTCCTGAAATAACTTGAAAAGTATTGGTATTAGTTCCTATTTAAATGTTTTGTAAAACTCTGCTATATACTCATCAGGTCCTGGGCTTTTCTTACTTGGTAGTGTTTTGATGTTTTTTTCTATTTCCTCAATTGATATTGGTCTGTTTAGGTTGTCTATATCCTCCTGACTCAATCTGGGCAGATCATATGACTTAAGAAATTTATCGATGCCTTCACCGTCTTCTATTTTATTAGAGTACAAAGATTCAAAATAATTTCGGATTATCTTCTGTATATCTGAAATATCTGTTATGATGTTGTCTTTTTCATCCCATATGCTAGTAATTTGAGTTCTCTCTCTTCTTGTCTTCGTTAGCATGGCTAATGTTCTGTTGATTTTTTTTTATTTTTTCAAAGAACCAAATGGGTTGACGTGTCTGCGGCGCTTGCAGGCCGCTGGGCCTGTTCCGCCTGTCGGTTGCAGGTCTGCCTACCTTGCGGGAGCGGGTGGTGGCTCTGCTCTGGCCCTACTGCCATTGGGGTGTCGTGACTACCATGCTGGCAGATCGCTGGGCCTGTTCTGGGTGCGGGCAAAGGCTCTGCTCTGCCCCTACTCCACTTGGGTTGACGTGACTACCACGCCGGTTGGCCGTTGTGCTTGTACTGGGCGCGGGAGAAAGCTCTGCTCTGCCACTACTCCAATTGGGGTGTCATGTCTACCATGGTGGCAGGCCGCTGTGCCTGTTCCGCAGGTCAGTCACAGGTCTGTTTTGTTGCGGGCGTGGGCGGAGGCCTGCTTGGCCCCTACTACAATTTGGGTGACGTGACTACCACACCAGCTGGTGACTGGGCCTTATCCGGGCACGGGCAGCAGCACTGCTATTTCCCTACTCCATTTGGGGTGACGTGGCTACCACGCCTGCGGGCCTGATGAATCTTCCTCTATGTTTCTAGAGAGAATTACGGAGGCATATAGGAGATATACTCCTTTCGTTCCTCATGCAGAGGATCAAAAGGCATCTGTCACAATGGCCTTTATTGGGCATGCTGCCTTGGATATTTAAAGAAATTTACAATGCTTAGATGGATTACAAGATATGACTTTGAGAGATTTAGTCAGAGAAGCCGAGAAAGTATACTATAAGAGAGAAACTGAGGAAGAGAAGGGAGCAAAAGGACGATAAAAGAAACAAAAGACAGACTAAGGAGTTGACTAAGGTCCCGGTCACAACAACAAAAGGGCCAGAAATTAAGAAACAGGGAGACAGGAAGGGATACCTGGTCCCACGCCAGAGGCCACCCCTGACCTCAGATCAATGTGCCTACTGTAAAGAAAGAGGACACTGGGTTCAAGAGTGCCCTAGAAAGAGGCAGCCAAGCCAGCCAGCCATTCTGACTCTTCAGCATGACTACGAAAGTCGGGGCTCAGATCCCCTCCCTGAGCTCAGCATATCTTTTGAAGTGGAGGAGACCCCAGTAAACTTTGAAGGGGATACAGGGGCAACAAACTCAGTGCTTAAGGCCCCATTGGGCCCTCTATCAAATAAAAGGTCTCTAGTTCAAGGGGCTAATGGCAGTAAATATCGGACTTGTACAACTAAGAGGATCATGGACCTGGGGAAAGGAAAAATCCATCACTCCTTTTTAGTAATTCCAGAATGCCTGGCCGACTTTTTCTGTACGTCATGGGGATGTGAGCATACAGGGGCTGCCTGATGGAACACAAACTCCTCATCAAATTCAGTACACAGCATTGGCCATATTACCAATTAGATAACCAAAACCGATGGCCCCCAGAGGGGTCTCTAGATCCTCAAATTCTGCGTGACCATTTTTTTTAAAGAGAGAGGCGAGAGACAGAGAGACAGAGAGAATTTTTAATATTTATTTTTTAGTTTTTGGCGGACACGACATCTTTGTTTCTATGTGGTGCTGAGGATCAAACCCGGGCCGCACGCATGCCAAGCGAGCGTGCTACAATTGAGCCACATCCCCAGCCCTGTGTGACCTTTTTAACTTCTGCAAGTGCTCAAAAGGGTGAAAGGAGATTCCCCTATGGGCAGGCCTTTTCCATCCTTCACTCATATCCTGAACTATGCTTATCCAATAGATCCTCACCTTCAGCCTTGTGCTCCAGAGTCTCTGCTGTCACTCTCACCTCAGCAACCTGATTTCTCCCCTCCAATTATTAGATCAAAAACCCAAACCTCTCCCGGTTCTCAGACCATTGCCCCCTTGCTGAGTTAGCAGGTACTCAGGTTCTCATCCACCTACTCACTCCTCTCTTCTCCTGTCCATGCCCGCACCGGGTCCCACCACGTCCTCTTACCAGCTAACACAAAGCTGAAACTAGCAGAGGAGAGCCCTCAGACTCCTATCAAAGATGTAATGAAAATGGCCTTTAAAGTTGCTTTGTCATCACTGAAAACAGTTTACTAAAAATTTAAAGTCCCTCACATGCATTTTGGGATACTCACTCTTGTCTTCCCCTCTGCTCTACCTGTTCTGCAGCTCAAGTTTTTGTTACTAGGAAAATACCAAACCCCTTTCCCATTATTCTTTTACATCTCTCCTTCCTTATTCTCAGATCCTCGGAGCTGCTGTCAGCCCCACCTTCCCTGTCTTCCCCTTCTGTACCAGGCCTACAGAAAATTCTTAACTGACTTTCTACAGAAGTCTTCACCATGGCTGACTTTAGGACTTTCAGCAAAAGAGTCCCTATAAAAGAGTTCAATGTAGATAAACTTCCTCTTTTAGTGTTGCCTTGTTCTACTTGGCCACTGGCTAAAAAAATAAGCACTTCTATGCTAGACACCCCATTACTTGTTTTCCAAAAAATATATGAACAAGGCCTCTGGCCATGAGCTTGGGCTTTACAGAGATGGCTATATTTCTAAGATAAAGAAGTTACCATCAGGGCTCCATGGTAACAGCTGTCAGGGGCGAAAAATAAGAAAGGTAGGAAAAAGCTCTTTCCCTCCCAGGTGTCCTTGAAAAGTTAACTTGCCCAGAACCGAGGAAAAAACAGAAACAACAATGGCTTTTTTGAACTTCTGCAGACTGTGAACTTCTGAGCCCCTTCCCTTACATGTTGGGTACAAAATTCTGAAACTACCTATACTTGAGTTTCAGGAGAATAATTGATTACAACAGAAGCAATGTCCTCTGAATATCGTTGCAACCAAATAGGACGGTTTCGCTGTCTTCTTTGCTATCTTAGGTGTCTTGCCTTGTCCGTCCCTACAACAGCATAATTGTATATAATTAAACATTGTTTATGTTTTCATGAAATGGTCAACAGATGTGATTAATTGTGTAATGGTGCAGATGTTTCCCAGAGTGCTCTATCATGATGCAGGTTCATTTGAAGATCAAATAGGGGGGCATACAACCCGTTTCAACTGGGAACATATATCCCTCACTTTAGCCATCCTATTCGGAATAGGAGTTGCTGCAGGGGTGGGCACAGGAACCACTGCCCTCGTCCATGGGACACAACAAATGACCCAATTAGAAGAAGCAATAGACCAAAACTAAGATATTAGATACCTCCATCAGAGCTTTGCATGAATTTTTAACCTCTCTCTCTGAAGTTGTTTTACAGAACAGGTGAGTGACACAAAACACACACACACACAGAAAAAAAATAGCAACATATATGTCAATCAAAATTCATCATAAAATATATATCATCCACAGATCCAAAAATATTCATTTTACTGAACATGGAAGCTCACCCATTGGTTGAATATTCAGTTCCAACACGGTTTAGTAGGAGTGATCTCTTCTCACAATTTGTATCTGCCAACTCATCCACCTCACAAGAATGTATGTGTGGTACCAGGTATGATTCTATATATCCATATAAAAATATATGTGCTGAATGGGCTACAGAGAAAGGGAGACAGGAATTCACAATTTGTTAACTTTAAAAACACATGGAGAACTATTTCAACAAAAAATTGACTAGATTTAACTCCTACTCTGTATCATGCAAAAGGCAAGTCCAAATATACACCATGACTCCTCTAAACTGCTTGTATTTCTATTCTGTTTGGGTTATTTTTCTCCATCCTATTAGAAATAGTATTCAGAGTCTGATAGGGTATGTGTTAGTGTCAGGGATTCAGTATTTCGAATAGAAAATAGGAAATTGAATCCAATGTGTATGCAAATATATGCTACACAAAAATCTTCCCACTCTCATCCAGAACAATGCTTTAACATTACTTTCGCCTCAAGTAAGACACAATTATAGGAGAAGAGTTAGAAAATCTGTGAATACCTATCTGGAATGGAAAATGCTCCAGATTTCACATCTTTGGTGGAGGTAGAGGACTTTCTAAAAGTAAGGGACAGGGTAAACACTCCACAAACATGGAGCTCTTCTGGCCTAAGGACTTTTTGAGAATCTCACTCTGAGGTTGGGCACTTGAAATTTAGGTTGTTTTCAGGAGCTTTATCTTCTTTTGTAGTGAGAACATCAAAGGTGGGTCTCCATCACTTTGACCTGAAGGACATGGGTTCTTATTTTCCAATTAACATGAAGCAGGAGGCCTGAATCCTCTCTTTGTTGGTAAACAGTGACCACTGGTGACTAAATGTCTCCCCATGTGAACTGTGAAGCCATTTTGTCCTCCTCCACTTTTTGTGGTGTTTTTCCTGCTGCACTGAGAGTTTAGTATTTGCTTCATAAAATACAAGGAGCCCAACTGAGACACAGTGCTGGAGGGAGTTATGTCACGTGTGGTGGGTCAGGGTGTGCAGGAGAACGCACCAACCAGGCTTCTATCCCTCATAGCTTGCCCCATTGCCCCCTTGTCCATATGACCCTTATTCTGAACATTGCCCTGAAACCTCTCCATATAAAAAGATGACTTTACAAATAAGGATCTGCTGGCTGCACCATGTCAGTCACAAGCCATTTGGAATCCAATGGTAGATCCTCATGGCCCTACTACTGATGTTTTTTCACACACCTGCCCACCAGTGCTCTAGGCCCACTACTCAGCAGACTCAAACGTACTGGCATCTCTTTTCTACAACATTTTCATGAAATCCAGTCAATCAAGGCACTGTCTGGTATACTCATGATCAGCAACAGGACATTCAAAGGTTCTCCAGTGCCACCTGGTCATGGAAATTTTAATAACTACATGGTATTCATCTAGCCATTGTTAAGGATGAAGTTGGAGGCACTGTGGGTTTCAATTCATTCAGAAACCATTAAATAATGAGGAAGCTCATTTTCAATGAAAGCTCTGGAGAACTCTCACAGGCAAGGCTTCCCAAAGAGTGGCCAAAAGGTCACATGAAGATAGGTAAATTGAGGTCTACAATGTGAGGTCCATGTGTGTTTTGACACTCAACTATGGCTGCCAAGTCTTTCAGAATAAAATCATGTGTTATCCTGGCTGAGATTCTCAGTGCTCTGTGGAAAGCCACCCTGGGCCTAGATCTCAGTTTCCAAGGGCGACTCTCATGCATGGCCTCCTAATATCCCAAAACAATTCATGGCAATACTTCTCTGAGTTCAGTTCCAGAACGCAGTCTCTAAGGGGAATCCAACCAGAGTTCAAGCCCAGGTGGACCAAGATATTTCTTACAACCACCACACAAATGACCACAATTAAAACCAAAACACTCTAACAAGGTCCTCATCTTCTTCCATATAGTCACTCATCGTAACCTCTGGCTGAAGGTCTCCATGAATGGCTCACCCAAAGACAGTGTCCAAATAAACTCCCTTGCCCCTCATTTGCCTAAAGTCATGTTGGCCTGGACACCCTTTCTGTGAACCAGGAGTGATCAAATAAGCCTCCCGTTAATACTGCTCTGTTTCTCCAATTTGTGGCCTACTGACTTTCAATTATAGATTCTTTATGTGATTTGGAGTCATGCAAAAACCTAAGCACCTCTGCAGTGATTTGAAGAACTCATTTGACCCAAGGAATACCAATTCTCACTTGATGGAAGTCAGGAACCTAACAGAGGAAGATGAGAGACTTCATCCACAATGACTGATCTTTTGGCAATTATGGTTTTGGATGCACACATGGGATCATTCTTTAGATCCATCAGCTGCTGAGAATCAAAGTCACAGCCACATACAAGGCCAAGAGGCTAATTCAGACACATCCCTTTCCAAAGCAATTAAGAAAGAGCCACAAGTGATGCCCATTCATTTCCATTTGAAAACTGTTTTCTTCAGGCTTCACAAAGGGGTGGCCTGAGGCAAAGACCTTCCTGATATTCAGGGCAACAGAACAATACGTAAGCAAAAGGCCAAAAGCAGGGTATATCCACTGAGACTTTCCTGGTCACATTGATATCTGAGTTTTCTGAGATGCTGGCCATTCCCTTCAGCTATCCTGTACATGGCCATGTCACAGACCTTGGAGTTGTTACATATCTTGGACACAAAACCATGAGCCTATTCTGGAGAGTGGCCAGAATTCAGAAGAAAACAGAGACTTAGGAAGGTAGTAGGTATTGCCCATCCATAAGGCAAGCCGCACTCTATTCATAAATTAGGCAGGATGCATAATGTGAAGCTTTCTACTAGACAGGACACATCCATTGTTGCATTCTCTTTTCTCATGTCTACAACCACGGACACAGTGGGATACACAGACATAGAGACACTCATCTTGTCAAACGACTTACTAGAAACAGTTCACTTCAAATCAAACAAACCGCCTTTCGTACCTATTCTCTGAACATGAGACAAAACAACAAACCCACACTCACAAATGCACCTCCTTCCCTCAAGTAGGTCTGTGACTCTCTGGAGTTAACTCTGATTGGTGGGCCATATTATGTTCCCCCAAAATGGCGTGTCCTCTATCAGATCTGGTTTCCTTGACCAACTCTGTGAAGTTGTCAGGAAAAAGTGGCCAGCTACTACCTGCTTTCGCAGGAAAAGTATCTCTTCAGAGCTCTCCTGGTATTTGGCTATACTCACATCAGGAGGTACCAAGAAAGACTGACTCTGTCCTTGGAAAATCCAATCAAGTGAGCCCACAGGGACATGGACTGGGATTGCCTCTCGGTGTCTTGGTTCTTGGATAGCAAGTTCAGAGTGTTCCATCACCAAGGAAATGAGGTATGTCACTTTCTTTGGAACTGAATGAGGCCACTGCCTTGGCAACCACTTTGTCCTAACACTTGCTTCCAAGGGTCCCATGAGATGGAGGCTGCTCCTACTTCCTGGAACACTTTCACAAGTTAGAATGGTATATCAACCATAGACACCTGGGAACAGCTCTCCACACAGGTCTGGTTTAGTCCATCTTCTCTAAAATAAGTAGAGATGCTGATTCGGACACATCCTTTTATCCTGACCAGGTTGTTTGACTTAGAATAGGACTTTTGCTCTCTCAGGTCTTTCATACCTCCCTACAACTTCTCCAGGTATCATTTCTGCATGGACCTTTGAGGTTTTCAGCAGGTGGAAGGTCCCCTAATTCCCTGTATTTTAAGAACAACTCTGTTGCTGCTCTTCTGTAAAATGAGATTTAGGGAACAGTGTATGTTTAGGGTTAATAACAGGTTCAATTTGGGTTAGGAATCATTCTGGGCGATGAATAATGGTATTGAGAACGTGCGATAATTACAAGAATATAGAGGTGAAATATCAGTATGGAAACAGAAATCTAGGTATGATTTGAAGCACAGGACCTTGTACCTTGGTAGATTTAATGTAGAAGAGAACATCCAGTCAAAATGGATAGTCGGTAGGATTAGGAAGATAGTCGGTAGGTTTAGGAAGAAGAGTGAGTATAGGATTTGGACCAAAAGTTCTTTAGCAATAGGGTTTCTGTTAGAGAATGAATGAAAATTTCAGCACATGTGAAGAGTCAGTCACAACGATGAACTGGGGAAAATAAGTAGGAAAGCAGGTATCAATAGAGACATTATGAAATCAGGCAAAGTATAAAGTGAGTTATAGGATTAGACATTTTCAACAGGGTTTAGTTTGAATATATAATCATTGGAAGAAACAAATATGTTGTCACCAAAAGGATTGACATTTGAGAGCATTAGGCAACCTTCACATGGATGTTTTTAGTTATCCATGTACACTTTCCTTTTAGACTTTGGTACAATCATAAGTGTGACCTTTACATTTTTTGTTCAGAATTTTACTGTGATAAAATATATATGTGGATCAGGTGACATGAGTATTTCTTCCACCATTTCTGGGAGCAATATTTTGAAGACATATACATTAGTGTTAGGGGTACACAGAGGTGTACCCTGTGTCTATGAATATAGAGATAATGCATGAATAGACCATCCTGTGAATAAATAATTTAACTGGTTCCACTTTAAATAATGAATTGAATTGATATCTAAAAAAATATAAGAAATATTATATTGATATATAATCATTCATTCCAACCAGTTATACATCTAATGGTAATTTTAGGATTATGGTTTATCATGAAGGGTGTTTGAGTTTTGCTTCATAAGAGATAATGAAAAATGAAAATATTGTGATTGGAAAAAGTCTTATGAAAAGACCAGTCAAAAAACATGGAGGAATACATGTGTTCTGAAGCAGGAAGTGACTGATCATTAAACAAATGCATATAAGTTTTCTAACTTGTGGATGAAATATATATCCTATGATGTGCATAAACTGAAGAAATAGTAATGTACCAGTGTTGAATAGAAATGAACGTCAAAATACACATCATGTCCCCTAGGAATCTACTTGCATTGATGTTACACTGGGTCAGTATCTGTAGAAATATTAGAGTTTGTATTCACCATTCTATGAAGTTACTTTCAGTACTAGGAAAGAAATATATATTTCAGGTGGATGATTATTTCTGAGTATAATCTTGTGGAAAGTTTGTTATAAATCAACATATATGAATATGAATGAATTTAGGGAGCGTATAATAAGACACATATATTTCATATTTTGAAAAATCTGGAGAGTATATATATATATATATATATATATATATATATATATATATATGCACGCACACGCACAGACATTAAAAAGTAGCAATATAGGAGATCCAACATGGTGGCGAACATGGAGAAATCAAGTCTCTGACCTCTTAAGCTGCGCAGGCATAGGGAGTCATAAACTGTCTAAATGCTGTTTGTTCAGAATCACTAGGCAATGCTGACCTGACATGGATCTGGTGCGAACAGTCTGGGCCCCTCAGAAAACACACAGAGCCCGGATCAGCTGCATAGAAGCTCAGATTTGCCTGCTTCTTGTGTCTCAGAACTAACATTCCCTCTGAAATAACTGGCCGGCCCTTCTGAATTTACAGAGGTAAAAGGCCACTGAATTGAAATGGGGCTTCGGAGACACAGTCAGGACCCATCCGTTGCATTGGTCACCTGGCAAAAGGAATGAACGGTCACCATTTGCATGGGATACCAGCATGGAAGAGAACTGACGTCATGGGCAGAGGAGATAACTTCATTGAAACCAGTACGACAGGTGTGTAATTCCCTATGCATCTCTCTCCACACAGCGGGGAAACATTAAGGGCCCCTTCCAGCTCTCCTTTAAGGGGCCCTCCCAGGTCTCCCGTGAGAAAGATGGCCAGACCGAGGAAATCATGTGTGCTGTGGGACTCGTGGCATGGAATTCCCGGCTACCGCTCCCACCAGTGCTGACAACTGAGGTCTCTTTCACCAGCTAATGTGGGCATGGATACCAGAGAGCAAGCAAAATCGCTGGGGGTTCCCAGCCCCAAGCTCTACAAACTTAGGGTCTGAGGGAGGCAAACAGGGAGAGAGTGGCAGGCGTTGATGAAAACAGGACTACCAGGAACAGAGACCTGACATGTAGCAAGTATTGTGGTGAGTGTCACAGTTGAGCGGAGCCTGGCTTGAGGAAACACTAGAGAAGGTCCTAGGCACTCAGGATTGGAGAACCGCCCAGTCTGGGAGGAAGAGCTGCTGCACAGTGATTGGTTCCCACCTATTGAGAGGAGAAGCTTGGCCCAGTGAGCACAGCTCCACCTACTGGAAGAGAAGTTAATTGAACTCTATGACTGCATGTATTATTATTATTATTATTTTATTTTTACTTTTTTTCTTTCATTTTCATTTTTTGTTGTTGTTCTTTAACTTATTTTAATGTTTTTATTTTTTAAATTTTACTATTATTATTATTATTTTAAATTTTAATTTTCATTTTTAATTATCATTATTATTTTAAAAAAATTATTTCTTTCTTTATTTTCTATTTTTTTCTTTTGTCTTTTCATTTCTTTTCAATTTTCTTATTCCCTCATCCTTGAATTCTACCTGCCTATTCTCATTCTCTTTAGTGACTTCTTCCCATCCCTTCTAATATCTTTCCTCCCAAGCTTCAAATAAATTTATAAGAATAAGCAGTAACTCAGCACTCAAACAAACAAGAAGTAACATGAGCAGCATAAAAAAGCAAGAAAGAAAAGGAGTACAAACAATGAAGGATAACCTAAATATTCAGGAGGACCTAGAATCATCAGAAAAATGGTCATATAAAAAACTCAAGGAATACCTTAGACAGATGGAATGAAACCTTAAAGAGGATACGAGAGAGCAAATAAATACAGTGAAAGAACACATTGAAAATGAATTACATAAACAGATAAAAGAAGAAGTTAATCTTCTTTATCAGGAGATAGAGATTATAAAAATTCAAAGAATAATTCTAGAAATGAAGAAAACAATAAACCAAATTAAAAACTCAATTGAGAGTATCACTAACAGAGTGGAGCAAGTAGAAGACAGAATGTCACATAATGAAGACAAAATATATCATCTTGAAAAGAGTATAGCCAACACAGAAAGGCTGGTAAAAAATCACGAGAAAAACATCCAAGAGATATGGGATAACATAAAAAAACCAAACTTATGAGACATCTGGATAGAGGAAGGTACAGAGATTCAAACCATGGGAATGAGTAACCTGTTGAATGAAATAATTACAGAAAATTTTCCAGAAATAAAAAAGGAAACGGATATACAAATTGAAGATGCTTACAGGACACAGAGCACACAAAATCACAGTAGACCAACGCCAAGACACATTGTTATGAAGATATCCAATATACAGAACAAAGAGAAAACATTAAAAGCTTCAAGAGAAAGGAGGAAGATTACATTCAGGGGTAAACCAATATGGTTAACAACCTATTTTTCATCACAGACACTGAAAGTGAGAGGATCCTGGAACAACGTATTTCAAACATTGAAAGACAATGGATGCCAAACAAGAATTCTGTATCCAGCAAAATTCAGCTTCAGGTACGACAACGAAATAAAAATCTTTCATGATAAAGAAAAGCTAAAAGAATTTGCAGCAAGAAAACCACCATTGCAAAGTGTCTTGAGCAAAACACTACACGAGGAAGAAATGAAAAACAACAACCAAAACCATCAGTGGGAAGTGCCTCAGTAATGACAGAGGGCGGGGGAAAAGCTAATCATGGAGAAACAAAGTAAATTTAAAAAAACGATAAATATTCAAACATGGATGGCAGTAGAAACCATATATCAATAGTAGCTCTAAACACTAATGGCTTAAACTCTCCAATAAAGCAACATAGGCTTGTAACTTGGATTCAAAAAACAAATCCAACAATATGTTGCCTCCAGGAGACATATCTGAATGGAAAAGACATACACAGGCTGAAGGTGAAAGGTTGGGAAAAAATATACCATGCACACGGTCCTCATAAGCAAGCAGGGGTGGCCATCCTCAAATCGAATTAAATCGACTTCATGACTAATTTAATCAAAAGGGATAATGAAGGAAATTATATACTGTTAAAAGGAACCATTCACCAACAAGACATAAAAATTATCAATATTTACGCACCATTAAATGGTGCTGCAACGTTCATAAAACAAATTCTCCTCAAGTTCAAGAATCAAATAGACCACAACACAATAATTATGGGTGACTTCAACACACCTCTCTCACCATTGGACAGATCCTCCAAATAAAAGTTGAATAAAGAAACTATAGAACTCAATATCACTATCAATAACCTAGACTTAACTGACATATATAAAATATATCAACCATCATCAAGTGGATATACTTTTTTTTTAAGCAGCACATGGATCCTTCTCAAAAATAGACCATATATTATGCCATAGAGCAACCCTCAATAAATATAAAGTGGTGGACATAATACCATGAATTTTATCTGATTATAATGGAATGAAACTGGAAACCAATGAAAAAGAAGGAAGGAAAAATCCTACATCACATTGAAAATGAACAACATTTTACTGAATGATTAATGTGTTACAGAAGACATAAATGAGAAAATCAAAAAATTCTTCGAGATAAATGAAAATACAGACACAACATATCGGAATCTATGGGACACAATGAAAGGAGTTTTAAGAGGGAAATTCACCACCTTGACGTCATTCCTCAAAAATAGGAAAGAACAACAAATAAATGAGCTCACACTTCATCTCAAAGCGCTAGAAAAGGAAGAGCAAAACAACAGCAAATGTAGCAGAAGGCAAGAAATAACTAAAATCAGAGCGGAAAACAACAAAATTGAAACAAAAGAAACTATTGAAAAATTTACAAAACTAAAGCTTGGTTCTGCGAAAAATAAATAAGAACAATAGACCCTTAGCATCCCTTTATGTTCAAAACATTAGAAAAATTAGAGATAACAGGAACTTACCTTGACATTGTAAAAGCTATCTATGTTAAGCCTCAGGCTAGCATTATTCTGAATGGAGAAAAATTGAAGCATTCCCTCTAAAATCTGGAACAAGACAGGGATGTCCTCTATCACCACTTCTATTCAATATAGTTCTCGAAACACTGGCCAGAGCAATTAGACAGATGAAAGAAATTAAAGGCATGAAAATAGGAAAAGAATAACTTAAATTATCACTACTTGCAGCTGACATAATTCTATATATAGAAGACCCAAAAGGGTCTACAAAAAAAAAAAACTACTAGAACTAAGAAATGATTTCAGCAATGTGGCAGGATATAAAATCAACATTCATAAGTCAAAGGCATTTCTGTATATCAGTGACAAAACTTCTGAAACGGAAATGAGAAAAAAAACACTCCATTCACAATATCCTCACAAAATAAAAATAAAATCCTTGGGAATCAACCTAACAAAAGAGGTGAAAGATTTATACAATGCAAACTACAGAACCCTAAAAAGAGAAGTAGAATAAGATCTTAGAAGATGGAAAAATATACACTGTTCATGGATAGGGAGAACTAACATCATCAAAATGGTGATATTCCCAAAAGTTCTCTATAGGTTTAATGCAATGCCAATCAAAATCCTAACGGCATTTCTTGTAGAAATAGAGAAAGCAATCATGAAATTCATTTGGAAAAATAAAATATCCAGAATATCAAAAGCAATTCTAACCAGGAAGTGTGAATCAGGCGGTATAGCGATACCAGATTTCAAACTAAATTTCATAGCAATAGTAACAATGACAGCATGGTACTGGTACCAAAACAGGCGGGTGGACCAAAGGTACAGAATGGAGGACACAGATATTAATCCACAATGCTACAACAATCTTCTATTTGATAAAGGAGCTAAAAGCATCAATGGAGGAAGGATAGCATCTTCAACAAATGGTTCTGGGAAAACTGGAAATCCATATGTAACAAAATGAAACTGAATCCCTTTCTCTTGCATGCACAAAAGTTCACTCAAAATGGATCAAGGACCTTGATATCAAATCAGAGACATGGCGTCTGATAGAAGAAAAAGTTGGCTACGATCTACATACTGTGGGGTCGGGCTTCAAATTCCTCAATAGGACATCCATAGCACAAGAGTTAATAACTAGAATCAACACATGGGACTTACTCAAAGTAAAAAGTTGTTTCTCAGCAAAAGAAACAATAAGAGAGGTAAATAGGGAGCCTAAATTCTGGGAACAAATCTTTACTCCTCACACTTCAGATAGAGCCCTAATATCCAGAGTATACAAAGAACTCAAAAAATTAAACAATAAGATAACAAATAACCCAATCAACAAATGGGCCCAGGACCTCCACAGACATCTCAGAGGAGGACATATAATCAACAAGTACATGAAAAAATGCTCACCATCTCCAGTAGTCTGAGAAAGGTGAATCAAAACCACCCTAAGATACCATCTCACTCCAGTAAGATTGGCCACCATTATGAAGTCAAACAACAAGTGTTAGTGAGAATGTGGGGAAACAGGTACACTTGTACATTGCTGGTGGGACTGCAAATTGGTGCATCCAATTTGGAAAGCAGTATGGAGATTTCTTGGAAAGCTGGGAATGAAACCACCATTTGACCCAGCTATTCCCCTTCTCGGTCAATTCCCTAAAGACCTAAAAAGAGCATGCTGCAGGGACACTGCTACATCGATGTACATAGCAGCACAATTCACAATAGAAAGACTGTGAAACCAACCTATATGCCCTTCAATAGATGAATGGATAAAAAAAATGTGGCATTTATACAGAAAGGAGTATTGCTCTGCATTAAAAAATGACAAAAGTCATAGATTTGCAGGGAAATGGATGGCGCTAGAGCAGATTATGCTAAATGAAGCTACCCAATCCCTTAAAAACAAATGCCAAATGTCTTCTTTGATATATGGAGATTAACTAAGAACAGAATAGATATGAAGAGGATGAGAAGAAGATAAACATTAAAACAGGGATGAGAGGTGGGAGGGAAAGGGAGAGAGAAGGGATATTGCATGGAAATGGAAGGAGACCCTCAGGGTTATACAAAATTACATACAAGAGGAAGAGAGAAGAAAGGGAAAAATAATACATGGGGAGAAATTTATTAAGGTAGAGGGGGTAGAGAGAGAAGATGGTAGGAGAGGGGAGGGGAGGGGGGATAGTAGAGGATAGGTAAGGCAGCAGAATACAACAGACACTAGTATGGCAATATGTGAATCAATGCATGTGTAACTGATGTGATTCTGCAATCTGTATACGGGGTACAAATGGGAGTTCATAACCCACTTGAATCAAAGTGACAAATATGATGTATCAAGAACTATGTAATGTTTTGAACAAGCATAAATAAAAATTTTTTAAAAACAAGAAAACTAACTTCGGTGAATGATGCACGCGAATCCTAATATTTGTACAGTAACTGACCCAGTTTAACATCAATGCAAGTAGATTCCTATGGTACATGATGTGTATTTTGACGTTCATTTTTATTCAACACTGGTACATACTATTTCATCAGTTTATGCACATCACAGGATATATATTTCATCCACAATTTAGCAAATTTATAGGCATTTGTTTCACTTTCAATCACTTCCTGCTTCAGAACACATGGATTCCTCCATATTTCTTGATTGGTAATTTCATGAGACTTCTTTCCAAACACATTATTTTCGATCCATAATCACTTTTGAAGCAAAACTCACACACACTTCATGATAAAAAATAACCCTAAGATTACAATTAGACATATAACTGGTTGGAATTAATGATTGTATGTCAATATATGATTTCTTATATATTTTCAGATAACAATTCAATCCATTATTTAAAGTGTAACCAGTTATATTATTTATTTACAGTATGTTCTATTCATGCATTATCTCTATATTCATAGACACAGGGTACACCACTTTGTACCCCCAATACTAATTTATATGTCTTCAAATATTGCTCACAGAAACGGTGTAAAAAATACTCATGTCACATGATCTACATATATATTTTATCACAATAATTTTCTGGGCACAAAATGCAAAGGTCACACTTATGATTGTACCAAATCCTAAATGGAAGTTGAATATGGATTACTAAAAACTTCCATTTCCAGTTTGCCTAATGCTTTCAAATGTCATTTCTATTGGTGACTACATATTTGTTTCTTCCTAAAATTATGTATTCAATCTCGATCCTGTTGAAAATGTCTAAACCTATCACTCACTTTACAATTGCCTGATTTTGTAATGTCTCTCTTGATATCTTCTTTCCTATATTTTCCGCAGTTCATCATTGTGACTGACTCTTCGCATGTGCTGACATTTACATTCACTGTATAAATGAAACCCTATTGCTAAAGAACATTTGATCCAAATTTTATACTCACTCTTCTTCCTAAACCTACCGACTCTCTTCCTTATCCTACCCACTATCCCAATTTGAGTGGATGTTCTCTTCTACAATCAATCTTCCAAGGTACAAGGTCCTATGCCATTGATTATCAATTTATCTGAGACAACCGTGCAGAACATAATTAAAAGCTAAGTATCCCAATCAAGGGCCTCATTCCCTTCTGGGCTACAAATCTTACCTAGATTTCTGTTTTCATACTTATATTTCACCTCTATAGTTTTATAAATATCACAGGTTCCCAATACCATTATTCATCCATCAGAATGATTCCAAACCCAAATTGAACATGTTATTAACCCTAACCATACACTGTTCCCTCAATCTAACTTTACAAAAGAGAAGGGACAGGGTTCGTCTTGCAATACAGCAATGTAGGGGATCTGCCACCTACTGAGAACCTCAAAGGTCCATGCATATTTGATCCCTGGAGAAGATGTAGGCAGCTATGAAAGACCTGAAAGACCAAAAGTCATCTTCTATGGCAAACAACCTGTTCAGGATGAAGGGTTGAGTCTGAGTAAGCCTCTCTCTTCTTAATGTAGAGAAGATGGACCAAACCAGGCCTATGAGGAGAGCTGTTCCCGCAAACTGGTGTGGACAATTTGGAAAGCAGTATGGAGATTCCTGGGAAAGCTTGGAATGGAACCACAATTTGACCCAGCTATTGCCCTTCTCGGACTATTTCCTGAAGACCTTAAAATAGTGTATACCTCTGGGATACTGCCACATCGATGTTCTTAGCAGTACAATTTACAATTGCTGCACTGTGGGCCCAACCTAGATGCCCTTCAATAGATGAATGTATAACAAAAATGTGGCATTTATACCCCATGGAGTATTACGCAGCACTAAAATATGACAAAATCATGGAATTTTAAGGGAAATGGATGGTAATAGAGCAGATTATGCTTAGTGAAACTAGCCAATCCCTAAAAAACAAATACCAAATGTCTTCTTGGATATAATGAGAGCAACTAAGAACAGAGCAGGGAGGAAGAGCAGGAAGAAAAGATTTACATTAACAGAGACATGAGGTTGGAGGGAAAGGGAGAGAAAAGGGAAATTGCATGTTAATGGAGGGAGACCCTCATTGTTATACAAAATTACATATAACAGGTTGTGAAGGGAATGGGAAAATAAACAAGGAGAAAAAATAATTACAGTAGATGGGGTAGAGAGAGAAGATGGGAGGGGAAAAGTGGGGGGATCATAGAGTATAGGAAAGGTAGCAGAATGCAACAGTAACTAATAGGGCATTATGTAAAAATGTGGATATGTAACCAATGTGATTCTGCAATCTTTATTTGGGGTAAAAATGGGAGTTCATAACCCACTTGAATCTAATGTATGAAAAATGATATGTCAAGAGCTTTGTAACGTTTTGAACAACCAAAAAAAGAAAAAAAAGTAGCCATGTATATGCCAATCGAAAATCATCATGATATATATATATATAATCCACAGATGCAAAAATATTCATTTTACTGAACATGGATTTATGTATAATGTTATTGAACTAGGAAGCTCACCCATAGGTTGAATTTTCAGTTCAAACAGCGTTTATGAGTAGTGATCTCTTCTCACAATTTGTATCTGCCAATTCAGCCACCTCACAAGTATGTACGTGTGATACCAGGTAGGATTCTCTATGTGCATATAAAAATACGTGTGCTACAGAGAAAGGGAGACAGGATTCCCATATTTGTTAACTTTAAAAACACATGTAGAATTATTTCAACAAAAAATTGACTAGATTTATAGCTCCTATACTATATAATGCAAAAGGCAATTCCAACTACACACCATGCCTCCTCTGAACGGCTTGTATTTCTATTCTGCTTGGGTTATGTTTCACCATCATATTAGGATTATTAGTCAGAGTCTAGTAGGGTATGGGTTAGTGTCAGGAATTCAGTATTTCAAATGTAAAATTGGAAAATGAATCCAATGTGTATGCAAATATGTGATATACAATAATCTTCCCACTCTCATCCAGAACAATGCTTTGACATTACCTTTGCCCCAAGTAAGACACAATTAGAGGATAAGAGTTAGAAATTCTGTGAATACTTATCTGGAATGGAAAATGATCAGGAGTTCACAACCTTGGAGGTGGTAGAGGAGTTTCCAAAAGGAAGGGACAGGGGTGATCACTCAACCTGATCTTTCATTAATATTGGGAGCCATCTTGCCTTAAAACCATGGAAAGATAATTTTTGCTTTACTATAAATTACTGCACATTCTGAACCTGCTTGGAATGCCTGCCCATGCCTTGAACTCACCCATGCCTGTCTTACTGACCAGATCACAGCCCTCTCTGAAACCTTACTGACACCTCATAAATATTGGCCTTCCCTGGCCAGACAACGACACTCTCTGAGGCTCTAATGGTCCTCATAATTTCTGATGCTGGGGCCAGCAAATAAAAAATGTTAACTACAGTTAGTGTGATGCTTGTCAAAGTTCTGTTTTCTGATACTCCCTTTTTGTGTAACTTTTTGGGCTATAAAGCTGGGGTGTAGGAAAGGTGGGGATGCTGTCTTTTTCCCGCCGTTTTGAGAAGGAGAGTCAGCCTAGCCGGTTGAACTAATAAGCTTGCCTTAATTTGATTTTAATTGGAGTCAGTGGTCTTTTCTTGCATCCTGGTCTAACATTTTGGAGTTCCCCAGCGAGACGACGTGACCAGATCACAAGACCAGACTGCTGGAAATTCTGACGCTGGCCTTTCCTCCAGGGCTCAGGGCTGGAGAGCCAAGTTCCAAAGCCTTGGAGTGAGCCTTCGGTCCAGGGAGCACTGCAGTGAACCATCACACTAAAACTATTAGCAAGCACCTGGTGGAGGAGGCCTCCATTGGTAGGTGGTGCCTTTATAACACCTGATATCTGGTTAAGGGAGATGTCTTCTGATTACAGAGAGGTGGCCTGGGGAGGCTCACATGTACTCCTGTCCAGGACAGTAACAAGAATTGTTCTGTCCTCTGTTCTGTTCTGTATGGAATTTCTCTGAAAGGGTAGAAAGGTGCAGCCGGGCACGCAGGAGCTCCTACCCCGGAGCTTCAGCAAGACATTTCATTGCTCCTCAGTTTTTCTGTATCTTCACCAGGTTTCTGTTTCTTTGTGTTTTGTTTTGTGTTCTATATGTTTTTTGTTTGTTTGTTTTTGTTCATTTTGTTGTTTGATTTCTGTGGTAAAAACTTAAGGATATTGGACGTAAAAATGGGTAATAAAGCAAGTAAGCCTTACACCCTTTGGACTGTGTTCTAAAAAACTGTGATGAAGTTTACCCCCCTTTGTTAAGCAGGATGAGAAAAGCCCCTAGCTGGCAGCCTGGAACTCACCCACTGCAGAGGGCAATGCCTGCTGGCCACCAAGGAACAGAGTATCTCCCAGGTTAACAATGGAAACTCCTTTAAAACCCCTTGTTGCTCCAGTTCAAGAGAGTCACAACCTTTGGGCAGAGTCCCCTGTGTTTCTGCGTTGTTAGCAAAGCAGCAAACCTCCCTTTTTATTTTTCTCAAACCCTGTCCTCATTATTAAATAGGTATTAATTCGCTTCAAGGTCAGAAACCGAAATTTAAGTTACAAATTTTGATAACCCCCCGACCCTGGAACTTTTTGAGAGCTGACTACTGAAATGTTAGGAGATGGAGCGAGATTGGGGTGGAACCAAACCAGAGGAGCTAGTCCCATAAGTAAAAGGAGGGACTGAGGGACTCCCAGCATCTACCAAAGCCCTGCAGCTTCAAGGAATTCCTTCCTTCGTTCCCTGCACTGTAAGGATTATGCCACCTCTGTCTTCTTAAAAAAAAGAAAAAGAAAAAGGGGACACTAAATGCAGTAAAGTCACCATGGAAACCCTTGATATTACATTTCAGGTTGCCCTCTGTGAAAACATCTGATCCCCTTGTGAGGACATCTATTCTGCCACTGGTGTAGGAAATTTTTCTCTTATCTGCTCTGTTTTTAAGGCTTCTGTCTGTCAGCCATAGTCTGGACCTCCTTTCTGTCTGTCTTGTGTCTTTGTTTCTGGCCCTTTAAGACATGTGCAATAATGTGCTGATATTATAAATTGTTTCTTGGGAATGATATTAGTTCAATGTGTGTCTAAATGATGATGTTTTATTGTAACAATCTGGTATCTGGATGGGTTTTTGTAGCATTGCTCAATCTTGCAGTTAAAAGTCGGGTTTAGGTAATTGTTTAGTTTATGATTTCAGATAATTCATGCCAGATAACTTAAATACTTAGGATGGAAAACTAAAGCACTCTACTTCCAAGTTGGCAAGTAACTTCCCAAACATTCAGTTTTATTTGTCACTAATTTTGAATTGGGTAGACTGAGAAAATATCACAGTGTGTACCAGTGCATTAATTTGGACAAGGATAGTAAATCATAGTATGGTATCTGTTGACAAAACAAGATGTAAAGATATAAAATTTTGTGAATTTCATCTTAAAATTGTATCATAATTTTCAACATCCGAACCTCGAAATTATGGTTAAAATGCCTTAGGCCTGAGGTGTCTGCTCAGAATAGCAGTTTTTCCCTGCTCCTTTCAGACCTCAGCCAGGACTTTTGTTGAAATGCAAATGAAAGAAGCCTGCAAGCTCAGTAGGAGACTGATCTGAGGCCTAAGGCTGGAAAAAAGGTAAATTGTATGGTATTTATTAATTACTGGTCAGTCATTTTTTCTAGGACTCTTATTTTTTTCCTTAGATTCTGTATTCTTTTTTTGAGCTCATGAATTTGATCCTACAGACCTAGGTTAATGTTATTCTGATCAGCTCTATCTTTGACCAACAGTGGAGTTTTTGAAACATTGCAATGGAGATTTCAACTGCAAAAAGCTACAAGGCCTTTACTATTATTATGTGTGCACACTTTTGTTATGTGTTGTATGTCTATATATACATATATCCCTATATCATAAATATGTTATACAAATTAACACATATAAGGAGCACTCATAAAAAAAGCACTCATAAAAACAAATTTTAAAACGTGGATCCAAAGATCTTTAATTCAAGTGATTTAATTGGTACAATTTAAATTGGATAAACAGATAAAAATAAATGTCTTTAAATTTAACCTTACAAGTTTTTCTAGGTGTTCAAAAATCTAATAAAATATTAATGCCGACAAAAGGTCTAATATGCCTTGGTTCTAGGACTTTTTCTTCAACAAAAAATGGTACACTGTTCAATACATTTGTCTAATATTTTGATAAATAAGTAAAGTAAATTTGATATGGGATTACTCATTCATGAGTACTTTTGTTAGATATCTGATTGATTTACTAAGGTCTGTATAAGTTTGTCCTAAAGTCTGTATAAGATTGTAAAAATCAGTCATGTGTTAAAGAGACAAAAATTTCTTAAAACATAAGTTTACCCATAATATTGTGGTTATTAAGTTTTATTTTTCTAGAGCAAGCAACCATAAAAATTAAACAACTGATTAAATAAGAACTGTTATTTTAGAGCACTGTACTGCCATTTCTTTAAAAGCTAAACTTGGTTAATGTAGAAAAATCAATGCAATTGTGATGCTATTAATGTGCTCATATCTTCCAGGTATACAAGTCTGTAAGGTAGAAACTTTAAAAGAGCATTATATCAAGCTGGTGTTCTGAAGTTGTATGGTAAAAAATATATATATATATATATTGGGATTTATTTACCTGTTGTCAATAAGATATGTAAACTTTTATGTTACTTTTTATATTGGGGAACAATTTAAATGTATTTTAAGTTAATGAGAGCCTAATCTATGTAAAGGTTAAAAATTTTCAGCCTTTTTTTAATCCATGTTTTAAATGCTATATCATATGGTGTTAGCTAATGTTCATGTGACCTCAAACAATTTATGTAAACTTTGTAAAATGATATTAAAAAAACAAAGATTAGCTTTAGAATTAAAACACTTAAGATTAATAAAGAGCCCTTCCTTACCTGAGATAAGGCTCTGTGTCCCATCTTATTATGTGAGAATGACTACGAAAGCAGTAGGTCAGATGTTATTTCATTTAAAGATATTTTCAAAAGTTTTTTTTTTCCTGTCAACATTACTAGCATCTCAAACAGAGGATATAATGTATAACTCAGCCAAAAATTTTAGGGTAGCTATTACACGAACTAAGTTTGTTTACTGTTGTTAATTTTATTTTGTAATTTCCTTACGGGTGATATAAAGATTCCCTGTTAGTGTTTTACAGAAGTGTTGCTTTAAGAACACAACATTGGTTAATTTAAGATAATTAGCCATCACCTACAAGACAGACAGAATAATACAGATCCCAAATAATAAAAAGATAAATAATTTTAAATTATAGACATTAAAGCCCAGTACTCTTAATATAAGTCTGTTAAAATTTATTTGATGGATGTTTAAGATTAGGATTTAAAATTAAAGTTATATGAAAAGGGACAAGAAAACCAATATTTGGCTCTTGCCCTCTGAGTCAGTCTGTATCCAGGGAACAGCGGACTTCTCTAAAGAGCTTTGCAACTCTGAACCACATAACTTCCTGATCAGGGAGATTAATGAGACCACTGGAGAACAGAAAGCCAATCAGTGCATTTGCTACGAAGAGGAGAGTCATCAGAGAAGGGAGACATCCCTGATGCTTCCGAGGGAAGCCACATGGTCAAACAAGACCTGGACCCACCTAGCGCAAATGGCACTAGCAGAACTGAGAAGCTGCTCTCAAGTTTCCCCAGGAATGACTCCCATAAAAGCTCAGCTGACTGTTCACAATAGATAGAAACAAAAGTCAGTTTGACTGCTTCATCTTAAACACTTAGAAAAGACAGTTAAAAACAAATTACAGCCATTCCTGGGCATTTTATATAATAATAGTAATAATAATATTTTAAGGTATACACTTTATGTTAGCCTCCCAAAATAAGTAAGACTAAAGGCTACAAAGAAGGATTCTCAGACAGGAATGCCTGATAACTATAAAAAGAGGCTATCAAGATTATCTGCCAGAGGCAGAAGTTTTTAGTTTAAGGCCTACAGATATTCTTAACCTAAACACATAGTCTTGGTATTTGTTAGTATGATTATGCAGCAATGAGTAAGAGAATTAAAGGTTTCTCTATTAGACACAGAGGTCATACTAGTAAAAGTATTTTACAAGATCAGATGACATTAAATTATTAAACTGAATCTTATGGGGAGGGACAAATGTAACACTAAAAGTTAAATATTAAGTTGACAGTCCTGATAACTGGGAATATTTAAGACTGGTGAGGAAACTTCTATACAGTGACATGTTCCAGCTGCTGCAACATTTATTAAGTACTCATGTTTTTTTGTTTCTCTCATAGAAGAACCCATCCCCAGATGACTTTACTACCAGTTCTTCCCAATCCAGACTTCAAACCTAACTGACTTCTAAAAGGCGACTAATGTCCCTCAGGCGGTGCCCCCTCACGTCACCCTCTCTCAGCTCAGAAGAAGTCTAAATGAGTGACGCCTCTCTTCTTACAACAATGGAGACAAAAATAAATAGAATATCAATATAAGTAATTAATTAAGTCAGGTAAAATCAGGGAGACGTGTTTTTGGGTGAGTTCAAAAAATCGGAGACTATTACCTGAGGGATTAAAATTCCCACAGTGCTCTTCCTACCCAATCAAATATATGAAAGGAACACATTAGAAAAGGGGGGAATGATTGATCCAACCTTATCTTTTATTAAAATTGGGAGCCATCTTGCCACAAAGCCGTGAAAAAATAATTTTGGCTTAACTATAAATTACAGCAATATCTGAACCTGCTTGGAATGCCTGCCCGTGCCTTGAACTCACCCATGCCTGGCTATCTGACCAGATAACAGCCCTCTCTGAAACTTTGTTGACACCTCATAAATATTGGCCTTCCCTGGCCAGTCGACACTCTCTGAGGCTCTAATGGTCCTCATAAATTCTGATGTTGGGGCCAGCAAACAAAAATGTAAACTACCATTAGTGTGATGCTTGTCAGAATTCTGTTATTTTTAACCCCACTTTTGTGTAACTTTCTGGGCTATAAAGCTGGGCTGCTCTTCTGTTCCCGACGTTTTGGGAGGGAGAGGCAGCCAGGGTGGTGGAAATAATAAGCTTGCTTTAATCTGATTTTAATTGGAGTCAGTGGTCTTTTCTTGCGACCTGGTCTAAAAGGTAAACACTACAGAAACCTGGAGCTCTGCCGGACTAAAGACTTCTTGAGAAAATGCCTTTGACGATCCGCACTCGACATATATGTTGTTGTCAGAAGCTTTAGCTTCCATTCAAATGAGACCATCAAAGCTGGGTCTACATCTATGAGATCTGGAAAACATTGTTTTAATTTTTTCAAAGAACATGAGGCAGCAGTGCTGACTTCTCTCTGTAGGTAAACTGTGGCCACTGAAAGCTAAGTGTCTCCGCATGTGGATTGTGAAGCCATTTGGTCATCCTCCAATTTTCATGGTGTTTCTTTCTACTGCACTGGGAGTTTGGTATTTGCTTCATGAAATACAATGAGTTCAACTGGTACACAGTGCTGGAGGGAGTCCTGTCACGTGTGGTGGGTCCGGGTCTGCAGGAGAATGCACCAACCAGGCTTCTATCCCACATAGCTTGACCCTTTGACCATAGCAACCTGATTCTGAACATTGCCCTGAAACGTCTCCATATAACAAAATGCCTTTTATGGAGAGGTTTCAGACATATAAGTGATTCCTGTCTGTAACATGTCAGCCACAAGTCATTTGGATGTCAATGGCAGAATCACATGTCCCGACCACAGATGTTTTATCACACACCTGCACACAACAGCTTTTGGCCCACTACTCAGCAGGCCCCAACATACTGGCATCTCTGTTCTACACCATTTTCATAAAACCCAGTCAATCAAGGCACTGTCTGGTACACTCAGGATCAGCAACTGTACATCCAAAGGTTCTCCAGTGGCAGGTGGCCATGGGAAGTTCAAAAATTTCATGGTATTTATCTAGCCATTTTCAAAGATGAAGTTGGAGAAACTGTGGGTTTCAATTCATTAAGGAACCATTAAATTTAGAGGAAGCACATTTCAATGAATAATCTAGAGAACTCTCACAGGCAAGGGTTCCCAAAGACTGGCCAAAAAGTCACATGAAGCCAGCCCCATTGAGGTCTACAATGTAAGGTCCATGTGTGTTTTGACTCTCAACTATGGCTTCCAAGTCTTTCAGAATAAAATCATGTGATATCCTGGCTGAGATTCCCAGTGCTCTGTGGAAAGCCACTCTGGGCTTAGATCTCAGTGTCCAAGGGCGACTCTCATGTGTGGCCTCCTAAAATCCCAACACAATTCATGGCAATACTTCTCTGAAGTCAGTTCCATAACGCATTCTCTAAGAAGAATCACACCAGAGTTCAAGCCCAGGTGGACCCAGGCATCTCTTACAACCACCACACAAATGACCACAATTAAAACTAAAACACTCCCACATGCTCCTCATCTTCTTCCACATAGACATTCATCATAAACTCTGGCTGGAGGTTTCCATGAAGGGCACAGCCCAATACACTGTTCAAAATAAGCACCCTTGTCCCTCATTTGCCTAAAGTCAGGGTGGCCTGGACACCCTTGCTGTGAACCAAGAGTGATCAAATAGGCCTGCCCTATATCTGATCTGCTTCTCCAATTTGAGGACTAATGACTGTCTGGTATAGATTCTTTATGTGAATTGGTATCATAGAAAACCCAAGCCCCTATCGGCTAGCCTCTGCAGGGATTTGAAGAAATGATTTGACCCAAATGATCCCTATTCTCACTTGATTTAGCTCAGGAAGCTTACAGAGAAAAGTGAGAGACTTCATCCACAATGACTGCTCTTTTGGCCATTTTGGTTTTGGATGCACACTTGGAAACTTTCTTTAGATCCATCAGGTGCTGAGAATCTAAGCCACTGCCACCACACCGGGCCAAGTGGCTGTTCCAGACACATCCCTTTCCAAAGCAATTAAGCAAAGAGCCACAGGTGATGCCCATTCATTTCCATTTGAAAACTGTTTTCTTCAGGCTTCACAAAGGGTTGGCCTGAGGCAAAGACCTTCCTGACATTCAGGGTAATAGAAACATAAGTAAGCAAATGGCCCAAAGCAGGGTTTCTCCACTGAGACTTTACTGGTCACACTGATATCTGAGTTTTCTGAGATGCTCCCATTCCCTTCAGCTATCCAGTACATGGCCATGTAACAGAGCTTGGACGTGGTACATATCTTGGAAACAAAACCATGAGGATACTCTGGAGAGTGGCCAGTATTCAGGAAGAAAAGAGGAACTTAGGAAGATAGTAGCTGTTCACCTTCCATTAGGCAAGCCGCACTCCATTCTTAAATTGGGTGAGAAGAATGCTGGGGAGCTTTATACTAGACAGGACACAACTGTTGATGCATTCGCATTTCAAATGTCTACAACCACGGATACAGTGGGATACACAGACATAGAAACACTCGTGTTGTCAAACGACTTTCTAGAAACTTTCCAGTCCAAACCTACATGAGACAAAACCACAATCTCACACCGACACCCACAACGGCACCTCCTTCCCCCAAGTATGACTGTGACTATCCTGAGTGTCCTCTGACTGGTGGGCCATACTATGTTCCCACGAAATGGCCTGTCCTATCTCAGATCTGGTCTTCTTTGCAAACTTTTTGAAGTTGTCAGGAGCCATGGTTGAGCCACTACCTGCTTTCTCAGAAAAAAGCCGCTCTTCAGAGCTCTCCTGAAATTTGGCCATCATCACATAAGTAGGTACCAAGAAACACTGACTCTGTCTTTGGTAAATTCAAACAATTGAGACCACTGGGACTGAAACTAAGACTTGCTCTGGGTGCATGGCTTCCTGGATCCCAAGTTCAGAGAGTTCCATCACCAAGGAAGTGTTGTAGGTCACTTCCTTTAGGAACTGAATGAGGTCACTGCGATGGAAATCCACTTTGTCCTAACAGTTGCTTCCAATGGTCCCATGAGATGGAGGCTGCCCCTACTTCCTGTGACACTTTCACAAGTTAGAATGGTATATCAACCATAGGCATCCGGGAACAGCTCTGTACACAGGCCTGGTTTGGTCCATTTAATCTACATTAAGAAGAGAGAGGCTGATTCAGACACATTCCTTCATTCTGACCAGGTTGTTTGAAATGGAAGTTGACATGGATTTGACTTTTGCTCTCTCAGGTCCTTCATAGGTAAAAAGGTCGGTCAAAAGTCGGAGGAAAAGACCACCAAGAGACTGTCTCATGCCACAGCAAAGGGTTTATTGGGCGTCCAGCATGCTGAGGCTCAGAGCTAACTTCAGAGGAGCAAAGAACAAAGAGCCCCAAGAACAACTTGAGCAGAGTTTATTTACATTCTTTAGAGAGGGCAGGGACTTTGCATACATCATAGCCTCCTTTAGCAAATCAACATACCACGGGAAAATCAAATAACAACCCAAAAACATGATTAGCACATTCATTGGCAGGAAGAGGTCGGAACGGGGGTGATTGGTTAGCCCTGAGAAGGGGTATACGTTTAAACTGATTGGTTGAAGCCCTGAGATGTATACGTGATTAGCTGCACGGTTTCTGGGAAGGGGTTGTTTAGTAACTAGGTGGTCAGGGAAGATTTCAACACACATCTAATTTCAGTTCCGGGAATTGTCTTAACTGCCACAGGAATTTCAGGTTCTGAGTGCAGCTTGGAAACTTTACAAAACCTGGTTCTTTATGTTTCAATTTTAATTTCTTTTATTCTTTCATTTCCCACTCCTTTTTCTTACTACATTTAATCTTAAAAGTAATGAATCATAATTATTGCGGGGTCTCACACTCTATTTCTGCCAGTGGAGCGTATTTCTGTCGGATTACCATGAGTTTTTCCTGCCCAATTTGAGCCTGGAGAAAGGAAACTAAGCGGTTAAGCAAACAAGGTCCCACAGTTAGCAACACCATAAGGATGATCAGGGGTCAAGCTAAGCCTGATAGGAGTGTAGTTAACGAGGGGGACTGGGTAAACCATGACTCAAACCACCCTTGTTGAATCTCCCTTTCTCTCTGGCGCTCTTCAAGGCATTTTCTCAATTTACTCATGGATTCTCTTACAACTCCAGTATGGTCAGCATAAAAACAACATTCTTCTCTCAGTGCAGCACAGAGGCCCTGCTCCCTCATGAAGAGGAGGTCTAATCCTGGCCTGTTCTGTAAAACAACTTCAGAGAGAGAGTTTAAGGATTCCTACAGCACTGTGATGGAGGTCTCTAATGTCTTCCAGTCTTGATCTATTGCTGTTTCTAATCAGGCCATTTGTTGTGACCCATGGATGATAGCAGCTGTTCCTGTACCCACTCCTGCAGCAGCTCCTATCCTCAATAGGATAGCTAGAGTAAGGGACACTGGATGACAGCAAAATCAGGTTGTTTGTCCCCCTAGTAGACCTTAAAATGATTCTGCATCATAATAAAGAACCCTGGGGAGTATCTGCACCATTACACAATAATTTACAAAGCTGTCAAATACATGGGTTGAAATGCAAGGAGTTCTGACTGTGTGGAGTTCAGTACAATTAAGGTTCCTTTAATTAGTTCCCAGGGGCAGGAGTCAACTGTACTCTGGACTGGGGAAGTAGGCAAAGATGGAAACTGGGAAGTATGAGATGGTAGAGGGGTTCTGGTAGATCTAGGCATGGGAGGTTTTGGAGGCTTAATTCCTGGCTTGAGGGGATTGGGCCAATTGCTGTGGGATTTTCCTCCTTTTTAAGCAGGATGGTGAACCAGTGACCAACGTCATAACGAGGGCCATAAATATAGAATCACATTTCCCACGTATTTTCCATAGACCATGTTGTTCTGAGGTAGCCCCTTCCTTTGGAAGTGAAAGTTATTTTGAGGGGGTAACATAGACTATTCTTTCCACAGCGAGTTTTTGACACAACTTGGCTATCGGCACATTTCTTGGGATCAATCCAGGTGTCATTTTTTCCAACCTGAATGATACTGTCTGGGGAGTTTGGGTTCAACCATGTAGCTCCCGTTTGTTCACAACCCCAAGATCTAAAATAAATGTCACTGGGTCCTCCACAGGTTTGGGCCTGTTTGCGACTTCAGAAATCAGCTGGGCACACATAAAAATCAAGACTGGCTAGTTTACACCTGAGCTGGGGAAGATGATATCCATAATTCATGGGGTAAGGTGGTCTATGGTGCCCTGGTTTGGGTTTGAGTGGGATCTGTGTGGAGTCCTCTATGTCAGGGAGATCCTAATCAGAGAGGCCTATGGCAAGCTGACAAATGTCCAGGTAGAGAGATGGCCACCAAGTCCATAAGAGGGCTGTATGTGAAATAGACCACACTACTTGCCCAGTAGGATTAATAGCTGCCATTGTTGCTGAACAGGCTGATGGTGATTAGGACTGCTGGTGGTCAGGGGAAGAATCCATAGCCCTACCCACACGACGGACACGCAACTTGAGAGGGTTACCAGTCTGTTCCAGTTTCCAGCCGGATGCTGGACAGGGTGCAGGCTTGAGATGGGTGGCACGGATCCAGGAAGTGATTCCATCCACTTTCACCACTGTAGGTGTTATAAGCAGCACCTGGTATGGTCCTTTCCAGCAGCGATCCAGGGATGATACCTGATGCCGTCTCACATAGACGAAGACTCCCACTTGATATCGATGTGGGGTTCCCTCGTCTCCAGGCTGATAAGCAGTGGCCAACTGTTTCCACAGGTATTGCTGGGTGCTGTGTTTGTTCATGGGCTTTAAGTCTGTCAAGCAAGGGGGTGTGAAAGGAATAATTAAGTCTCAGAGTTGGGGTTAGGTCCCTTACTGGAGGAGGGGCACCATAGAGAATTTCATAAGTGGTGAGTTTACACAAAGAGGAAGAGGGTGTACTTCTTGCACGAAACAGTGCTTAAGGTAGGAGCATAGTCCAATTTTTTATGCCGGTCTCCAAGCTTAATTTCTTTAAAGTCTCTTTGATGGTTCTAATCATCCTTTCTACCTGTCCTGAGCTCTGGGGTCTATAAGCACAATGTAACTTCCAATTAATCTTCAGGGTCCTGGTGAATCCCTGACTTACCTGGGCAACGAATGCCGGTCCATTATTGGACCCTATTACCTTAGGCAGGCTGAACCTTGGAAAAATGTCTTCTAGAATCTTTTTGAGCACCGTCTGAGCCGTTTCTTTCTTCATGGGGAAGGCTTCAACCAATCATGAAAGAGTATCTACAAAGACTAGGGGATATTTAAGTCCATACCTTCCTGGCTTAATTTCAGGAAAAGTCCACTTCCCAGAATTGTCCTGGTCTGGTTCCTCGTAAGCGCTTCCCTGCAGGAAGCTTGGATGGGTAAGCATTAACTAATTGGCAGACTTGACAAGCTCTAGTCACCTGCTAAGCTATTTCTTTCCTCTGTGAGTCAGTCATTAATAAATCCTTTCTTCGGTCCTTTAAGAGAGCCTATAACTTCTTTGAGCTTAAGTGGGTGAGCTAGTGTACGTCGTTGACATAAAGGTGGGCTTTTTGAAATTTTAAACTTGGCTCTGTAGGGTCCCAGAATTCTGTATCTGTCTCCTCACATGATAAGTTGCCTGAATGTTCCAGTGTGGCCAAGTCTCCTGAATGTTGATCCCCCTGGTGTGGAAAAAGTTAACAGAGTCACTCCGTTTAGGGCTGCCAATTAAGCTTCCTCATCTGCCCTTCTGTTTTTAACTGCGACGAGGTCGTTTCCCTTCTTGTGCCCTGGACAGTGCACTATAGCTAGTTCCTTAGTGCCCTGCCCTGCTGAGAGAAGGTGGAGAATCTCAACTTTGTTCTTTATTTTTTTTCCCAGTGGAGGTTAATATCCCCCATTGCTGGTAAATAGCCCTGTGCACATTAGCATTGCCAAATGCATAGCGGCTATCAGTGTAATGGTGGCCCTTTTGCCTGTTGCTAGTTCCAATGCTTTCGTAAGGGCAATCAGTTCTGCCTTTTGGACTTATGTCTCTTCTGGGAGACCAGAGGATCAGATGACATTAGTTTTGCTAACTACTGCTGCTCCAGCCCGCCACATACCATCTTGGAGGAAGCTGCTCTCTTTCGTAAACCATACGACTTCAGGGTGAGGCAGTGGCTGGATTTTTCAAGTCTCGTCCTATACTGGTTTCCTCTGACAGTATGTGTTGACACTCATGAGCGACAGGTCCTGATGATTCTTCTGGCAGCCAGGTTGAGTGGAGCAGAAGGTCCAAGAGTTATTCTGTCTTTGCTAATCCAGAGGCTCTGGTAGTGGTTTATTCTGGAGTTTGATAGCCACCTCTCTGGAGGTTGACAGATGATGCTCTCCAGGGCATGGGGGGCTATCATGGATAGCTTCTGTCCCAACGTTCATTAATGAGCATCTTTTATTAGAAGCGCTGCCACTGCTATAGCTCTTAAGCAATGGGACCACCCAGTAGCCACTGGGTCCAGTTTTTTTGATAAGAATGCTACCGACCTTTTCCAAAGTCCCAAATTCTAAGTGAACACTCCCCGTGATATTCCTTTCTTTTTCTCGATGTAGAGAGTGAAGGGTTTATCTATATCTGGGAGTGCTAAGGCCGGAGCAGATAGCAGCACTTTTTTTGACATTATCAAAAGCTTGTTGGTGCTCAGGGGTCCATTGGAATTGGGCATTACACTTTATCAGCGGGTATAAATGGGCAGCCAGAGAGGTGAACCCAGGAATCCATCACCTGAAAAAGCCAGCAGTCCCAAGAAACTCTCTGAGTTGTCTCTTATTAGATGGGGGTGGTATCTGCACAATGGTTTGTTTTCTGTTCTCAGTGAGCCATCATTTGCCACCCCTAAGAGAATAACCCAGGAAGATTACTTCTTGCTGACAAATTTGGGCCTTTTGGCAGAAGCCCTATATCCAAGCTGAGCAAGCTCGGATAATAGTGCTTGGGTCCCAGACTTATAGTTCTCCTTGGTGTCCGCTGCCAGTAGCAGATCATCCACATATTGGAGTAGGGTGACTTCGGGGTGTGCAGTTCTGAAGTTGTTTATGTCCCTGTGGAGGGCTTCATCAAAGAGAGTGTGGGGGGGTTTGAACCCCTGTGGGAGTCTAGTCTAGGTTAGTTGGCCAGATGTTCCAGTTTCTGGGTCTATCCACTCGAAAGCAAACAGCAACTAACTGTCCTTATGTAGAGGCAAGCAGAAGTAAGTATCTTTTAAGTCCAGCACAGTGTACCATTCCCGCTCCAGATTCAGAGTGCTAAGCAAATTATATGGATTGAGTACTGTGGGGTGAATGTCCTGCACTCTGTTGTTGATCTCTCTTAGGTCTTGAACAGGACTGTAGTCCCTAGTTCCTGGCTTTCTTACTGGTAGCAGGGGGGTATTCCAGGCTGATTGACAGGGCCTTAGGGCCCCAATGGCCAATTATTTCTGAATATGGGGACTTATCCCATCCTTAGCTTCTTTGCTTAGAGGATATTGTTTAACACTGATTGGAGAGGCCGAGGCTTTTAATTCTACTACTATTGGAGGTTGTTTTACGGCTAGACCTAACCCAGCAGTTTCTGCCCAGGCATTAGGATAATCTTTTATCCATTTCTGTTGTAGTTTGCCTCTTTGATCAGTCCTAGCGGGCACGAAGTGTTGATGTTCATCTTCTACAGACATAGTCAATTCTCTGACTATGGGAGTTTTTACTGAAGGCTTTAGAACATCCACTTGGGGACCATCAGGGTTAAAAGTTACTCTATCCCCGAGTTTGGTAAGCAGATCCCTGTGCATCAATGGGGCTGGGCATTATTGGATTACTAGGAAAGAGTGGTGGACTTTTCATTTTCCTACTTCCATAATCCTCTTAGTTGTCCAAGCCCGATATGTAGTGCCATTAGCCCCTTGAACTAGGGACCATTTATTTGATGTGGGGCCCAGTGAAGCCTTAAGGGCTGAGTATACTGCTCCTGTATCCACTTCAAAGTTCACTGGAGTCCCCTCCACTTCAAATGTTACCCTGAGCTTGGGGAGGGGATCCGAGCCCTGACATTCCAAGTCCTCTTCTAGAGTCAGCATGGCGGGCTGCCGTGGCTTCTTCTTTTTGGGGCACTCTTTGACTCAGTGTTCTTTTTCTCTACAGTAGGTACATTGATCTGAGGCCAGGGACAGCCTTTGGCGTGGGCCCAAGTATCCCTTTCTGACTCCCTGCTTTTTAATTTCTGGCGTATTTGCTGCTGTGAAGAAAACCTTAGCCAATGCTTTTGTCTGCCTTTTGCTCCTTTCATCCTCCTTTTGTTCCCTTTCCTTCTCTCTCCTCTGTTCCCTCTCCTCCTCAGTTTCTCTCTTATAATATACATATATACTTATACTATATACTTATAATATATATCTTATAATATACTATTTCAGCTTCTCTGTCTAAATCTCTTAAGGTCTTATTTTGTAACCCATCTAGACATTGTAACTTTCTCTTAATATCTTGGGCAGCCTGCTCAATAAAGGGCATTGTAACAAATGCCTTTTGGTCATCTGCCTGAGGATCAAAAGGAGTGTATTTTCTATATGCTTCCTTAATTCTCTCCAGAAACATAGAGGGAGACTCATTAGGCCCTTGGATAATCTTTCTTACATTGGCCAAATTGGTGGGCTCTCTGGCGGCCACTCAGAGACCCGCTATTAGAGCCTGGAGATATGTGGACAGATGCTTCCCACCTTCAAAGGTGTTGGAGTCCCAGTTGGGTCGGTTCATGGGCCCATAGGAATGGAGAGAGAGCATCACAGGGGCTTCTGAGTTTTGTATTATCCGTCGCCGGTGGGTTCCTTTAGGTTGCCCAGCTTCCTTCAGGAGAGGAGGGGTTGCTGCTGCTGCGGGGAAGTCCCCTGGAGGGCTTGGGTGTGGCCCAATTGCCTCTAGCAGTGGAGAGGCTGAGTCAGCGGTGGGAGGATCATCAGGAACTGTGTTGGGGGTTGGGGAGGGAGAGTAGACGATAAGGAGGGGGTGGAGTGTCCAGTCTTGTGACTCAGGGAGAATGGAAGGAAGAGGGAGAGGAGCGGAAAGTTTGAATGATAGGAATGTGGGTGAAGGGGTATATGGCTGTTGATCTGGTTGGCCACGTGGCCCCGGCTGAATGACAATATCTCTGAATTTTCAGATAAGACGAAAGTGGAAGGATTATTCTGGGGACATCCGAATTCAAGGATGGGCCATTCTGAAGCACAGAGAGTCTGCCAGGTACAGTGTTTTACTGAAAAAGAAAGATTCTGGGCCCTTGAGTGGACATCAGTCCAATGATCAAGGGTCAGGGACAGAGAAGAGGAAGTGCTTCGTCCCATAATGGGAGTTACTCAAACAGGGACAGTGAAGACACAAACACAACACAGACAAAGACAAACAGTAAACGTTTAACATGAGTCCAACACAAAGATTAGAACTGAGTAACTGGCAATGGGTTAGACAATAAAGACAGACAGTAAACTCAACATGAGTTCAGAACAATGACCAAAACTGAGTTACCGGCAAAACCTGATGGGCTGGCAAATTGAATCCTGAAGCAAAACATAACCGAGTTGAGGAAACTCCTATTCCTTGAATTCCCTAGTCCTCCGGAGTGTCCCTCAGGGACGTGACCTTGGCTCTGTGACACGTCTGTCACCCCATAGGAGAGAGCTAATGCTCTTCACCAACAGCCACTTTGCCACGCCCTAGCCTGAAACCCGAAACCAGAAAGAGGCGCCTTACTTACCCCGAGAGGAGTCCCTTGAGGTCTTCCGTCCACCGCTGCCGGATATCTCACCTGGGGCCTCCAGATGAAAAGGTGCTGCGAACGTCAAAGGAAAAGACAACAAAGAAGCTTTCTCATGCATCAGCAAAGGGTTTATTGGGGGTCCAGAATGCTAGGGCTCAGAGCTCCCTTCAGAGGAGCAAAGAACAAAGAGCCCTGAGAACAACTTGAGCAGCGTTTATATACATTCTTTAGAGAGCTCAGGGACTTTACATACATCATAGCCTCCTTTTGGAAATCATCATGTACCACGGGAAAATCAAGTAACAACTCTAAAACATGATTAGCACATTCATTGGCGGGAAAAGTTGGGGCAGGGGGTGATTGGTCAACCCTGAGAAGGGGTATACATTTAAACTGATTGGTTGAAGCCCTGAGATGAATACGTGGTGAGATGCACGGCTTCTGGGAAGGGGTTGTTAAGTAACTAGGTGGTCAGGGAAGATTTCAACACACATCTAATGGGCAGTTCCAGGAATTTTCTTAACTGCCACAGGAATTTCAGGTTCTGAGTGCAGCTTGGAAACTTTACAAAACCTGGTTCTTTACATTTCTATTTCAATTTCTTTTATTCTTTCAGAACCTTACAGTGGAAGGTGAGAGACTTCATTCACAATGACTGCTCTTTTGGCTATATTGGTTTTGGATGCACACATGGGATCATTTTTTTGATCCATCTGTTGCTGATAATCTAAGCCACAGCCTCACACAGGGCCAAGAGCCTGATTAAGACACATCTCTTTCCAAAGCAATTACTTCTCTGAGGTCAGTTTCAGAACTCAGGCTCTGAGGAGAATCACACCAGTGTTCAAGACCAGGTGGACCCAGTCATCTCTTCCAACCGCCACACAAATGACCACAATTAAAACCAAAACACTCTCACATGGCACTCATCTTCTTACATATATACACTCATTATACCCTTTGGCTAGAGGTTTCCATGAATGGCGCAGCCCAAGAGAGTGTCCAAAATAAGCTCCCTTGCCCCTCATTTGCCTAACCTCAGGATGGCCTGAACACCCTTCCTGTGAACCAGGATTGATCACATAGTTCTTCCTTTAATACTGCACTGCTTCTCCAATTTGAGGCCTACTGACTGTCAGGTATAGATTCCTTATGTGATTTGGAGTAATTATTAAACCACAGTAACTTTGCAGCGCTTCAAAGAACTCATTTGACCCAAAGGATCCCTATTCTCACTTGGTGGAGGTCAGGAAACTTACAGAGGAAGGGGAGAGACTTCATGCTCAATGACTGATCTTTTTGCCATTTTGGTTTTGAATGCACACATTGGATCTTTCTTTAGATTCATCAGTCGCTGATAATCTAAGCCACAGCCTCAAACAGAGCCACAAGGCTGATTCAGACACATACTTTTCCAAAGCAGTTAAGCAAAGAGCCACAGGTGATGCCCATTCACTTCCATTTTAAAACTGTTTTCTTCAAAATTCACAAAGGGGTGGCCTGAGGCAAAGACCTTCCTGACTTCAGGGTAACAGAACAATAAGTCAGCAAATCCCAATGCAGGGTTTCTCCACTGAGACTTTCTTGGTCACACTGATATCTGAGTTTTCTGAGATGCTTACAATTCCCTTCAGCTATCCAGTACATGGCCATGTCACAGAGCTTGGAGGTGGTACATATCTTGGACAAAAAACCATGAGCCTATTCTGGAGAGTGGCCAGAATTCAGAAAGAAAACAGTAACTTAGGAAGATAGTAGGTGTTGCCCATCGAAAAGCAACCAGCAGTCCTTTCCTAAAATGGGCAGGATGAATGCTGGGAAGCTTTCTACTAGACAGGATACATCCATTAATCCATTCTGTTTTCTAATGTGTACAACCAAGGACACAGTGGGATACATAGACAGAAACACACTCGCCTTGTCAAAGGACTTTCAAGAAACAGTCCACTCTAAACCAAACAAACCGCCTTTCCTACCTATTCTCAGAACATGAGACAAAACCACAAACTCACACCCACACTCAAAAAGTCACCTCCTTCCCCCAAGTAAGTCTGTGACTATCCAGAGTGTCCTCTGACTGGTGGGCCATACTATGTTCCCCCAAAATGGCCTGTCCTGTCTCAGGTCTGGTCTCCTTGTCCATCTCTGTGAAGTTGTATGGAGCCTGTGCTGACCACTACCTGCTTTCTCATTAAAGGCCCATCTTCAGAGCTCTACTTGCATTTTGTCATCCTCAAACCATTAGGTACCAAGAGAGACAGACTCTCTCCTTGGTAAATCCAAACAAGTAAGTCCACTGGGAATGGGACTGGGACTGGCTCTGAGTGCCTGGCTTCCTGGATCCCAAGTTTAGAGAGAGTTACATCACCAAAGAAGTGAGGTAGGTCAATTCCAACAGGAAAAGAATGAGGTCACTGCCTAGGCAACCACTTTGTCCTAACACTTCTTTCCAAGGGTCCCTTGAGATGGAGGCTGCCCCTACTTCCTGTGACACTTTCAGAAGTTAGAATGGTATATCAACCATAGACACCCAGGAGAAGCTCTCCACACAGGGTTGGTTTGGTCCATCTTCTTTATATCAGTAGGAGAGAGGCTGATTCAGACACATCACTTCATCCTGAACAGGTGGTTTGCCATGGAAGATGACTTTTGCTCTCTCAGGTTCTTCATAGCTGCTACATCTCCTCTAGGGATCATTTCTGCATCAAACTTTGAGATTCTCAACAGGTGGAAGATCCCCTACATTCGTGTATTGTAAGACCAACTCTGTCCCTGCTCTTTTGTGAAGTTAGATTGAGGGAACAGTGTATGGTTAGGGTTAATAACATATTCTATTTGGGTTAGGAAACATTCTGCGGGATGAATAATGGTATTGGGAACCTGCAATATTCACAAGAATATATAGGTGAAATATAAGTATGAAACCTGAAATCTAGGTACGATTTGAAGCCCAGAAGGGCATTAGGCCCTTTAGTGAGATACTTAGCTTTGAATTATGTTCTGCACAGATATCTCAGATAAATCGATGTGCAATGACAGAGGACCTTGTACCTTGGATGATTAAATGTCCTAGAGAACATTAAGTCAAAAAGGAATAGTCGGCAGGATTAGGAAGGTAGTCCGTAGGTTCAGAAAAAAGAGTGAATGTAGGATTTGGACAAAAGTTTCATTAGCAATAGGGTTTTGGGTAGATAGTGAACGTAAATATGAGCACATATGAAGAGTCAGTCACAATGATGAACTGGGGAAAATATGTAGGAAAGCAGATATCAATAGAGACATTAGGAAATCAGGCAAAGTATAATGAAATAGGGTTAGACATTTTCAACATGGATGAGGTTAAATATATAATCTTAGGAAGAAAGACATATGTTGCCTCCAATAGGATTGACATTTGAGAGCATTAGGCAACCTGGACATGGTTGTTTTTAGTAATCCATGCTCACTTTCCATTTTGCTTAGGTGAAAGTTTAATTAAATAGGCACTTGTCACTTCCTGTTTTTCTGTATGCTTAACAAACCACTGTTGAAATTTTGAGAACTGTTTGCTAATTTAGTTCCCAGAATGTGCTGTCCCCAAATGCCAAACTGCAGAATATACTCCCTCACCCGGGTGCATGCAAACCGCACACTCGCCCTGACCAATCAATAAATTTCCCTTTCTGCCCTCTCCAAGAAAAGTATATAAGTTCTGTTAAAGCTGTTCTCAGGCTCTCTGCTCTATTCAAATGAGCTCTGAGCCCCAGCATGCTGGACCCCCAATAACCTCTTTGCTGTGGCTGAGTGTAAATTGTATACTGTTCTGTACTTAAAAGATGCTTTCTTTTGCTTGCCTCTGCATAAAGATAGTCAGTTGCTGTTTGCTTTCGAGTAGGTAGACCCAGAAACCAGAACGTCTTTTCAACTAACTTGGACTAGACTCCCACAGGGGTTCAAAAACTCCCCCACTCTCTTTGATGAAGCCCTTCACAGACATTTCAACAACTTTAGAACTATGCAACCCGAAGTCATTCTGCTTCAATATGTGGATGTCCAGCTACTGGCAGCCAACACCAAAGAAAACTCTGAGTCTGAGACCCAAGCACTATTATCTGAGCTTGCTCAACTCAGGTAGAGAGCTTCGGACAAAAAGGCCCAAATTTGCCAGCAAGAAGTAATCTTCCTGGGGTATTCCCTTAGGCACGGTAAATGATGGCTCACTGAGCCCAGGAAATAAACCGTTGTGCAGATACCACCCCCATTTAACAGGAGACAACATAGAGAGTTTCTTGGGACTGCTGGCTTTAGCAGGTTATGGACCTGGGTTTGTGTTCTTAGCTGCTCCTTTATACCCGCTGTTAAATGAGAATGCCCAATTCCAATGGACCCTTGAGCACCAGCAAGCTTTTGATAATATCTAAGAACACTGACAATGAACTCCTCAACTTCAGTGAGCCCAGCCTGGAATTTCAGAAAGCCCTACACTATGTTAAAAATGTACATCAACTCAATCAACTTGGTTCAAAAAAACTGCAGGCATTACTGTAGGATCAAGAACAGAGTTTTAGACTAACTCACTCACAGTGAAAGGAAATAATTGAATGGTTAACAAAAGCCTGTCAGTTCTGTCAATTGGTTAATGCTTACCCTTCCAAGCTTCCTGCAGGAAAGCACCTATGAGGAACAAGACCAGGACAAATCTGGGAAGTGGACGTTTCTGAAATTAAGCCAGCAAGGTATGGACTTAAATATCTCCTAGTCTTTGTAGATACATTTTCAGGATGGATTGAAGCCTTTCCCACCAAAAAAATAAAAGAAAACCGGCACAAATTGTGGTCAAGAAGTTCCTGAAAGATATTTATCAAAGACACGGCCTGCCTAATGTAACATGGTCTGATAATTGAACAGCCTTCATGGGCCAGGAAAATCAGGGGTTAGCCAGGACAATAGGGATTAATTGGAATTTGAATTGCGCTTATAGACCCCAGAGCTCAGGACACATAAAAAAAAATAAATAGAACCATTAAAGAGACATTAACGAAATTAAGCTTAGAGACCGGCATAAAAGATTAGACTATGCTCCTGCCTTATGCACTGTTTCATGTAAGAAATACTCCCTTTGTTTCTTTGTGTAACCTCACCCCCTATGAAATTCTCTATGGGGCCCCTCCTCCACTAAGAGACCTAACCCCGACTCTAAGACCTAAGGATCCCTTCCACACACCCTTGCTTGACAGACTTAAATCTCTTTTAAGAACTCAGCTATACCTGTGGAAACAGGTGGCTACTGGCTTCCAACCTGGGGACGAGGGGAATCCACATTGATATCAAGAAAGAGACTTCCTCTGAATAAGATGACATCAGGTGTCATCCCTGGAACCCCACTGGAAAGGAACATTCCAGGTGCTACTTATAGCACCTACAGCAGTAAAAGTAGAGGGAATCACTTCCTGCATCCATGCCTCTCATCTCAAGCCTGTGCCATGTCCAGACTCTGGCTGGAAACTGGAAAAGACTGTTAACCCTTTCAAATTGCATATTCGCCACGTGGGTAAGGCTATAGACTCTCTCCTTGGCCACCCGTAGTCCTAACGCTCATCAGCCCCTTCAGCAGCGATGGCTGATCACAAATCCTACTAGACAAGAAGTATGGTCTATCTTGCATACAGCCCCCTTAGGGACCTGGTGGCCATCTCTCCACCCAGACATTTGTCAGCTGGCTATAGGTCTTTCCTATTAGAATATCCCTGATGAAGAGGATCCCATTAAAATTCCATTAAATCCTTTCCGTACCATAGATAATGGAAACAAACATTATGGTTGTAGGGACAGGCAAGCCAGATGCAGGTTGGCTAGCCTATATTAGTATGTTTGCCCGGCAGACAATCAAAGCCACAAACCGCCATGGCTGTGTGGGGGAAAAGCCGATTTCTTCTGTAAGTCATGGGGATTTGAGCATACAGGGGCTGCCTGGTGGAACCCAAAATCCTCATCAAATTCAGTACACAGCATTGGCCATATTACCACTTAGACAACCCAAACTGATGGCCCCCAGAGGAGTCTCTAGATCCTCAAATTCTGTGTGACCTTTTTAACTTCTGCAAGTGCTCAAAAGGGTGAAAGGAAATTCCCCTATGTGAAGGCCTTTTTCCTCTTTCGCTCACATCCTGAACTATGCTTCTCCAATAGTTCCTCAAACTCAGCCTTCTGCTCCATACTCTCTGCAGTCAGTCCCACCTCAGCAAACCTGATTTCTCTTCTCCATTTACTAGATCAAAAACCGAAACCTCTGCCGGTTCTCAGAGCATTGCCCCCTTGCTGAGGTAGCAGGTACTGAGGTACCCATCCACCCACTCACTTCTCTCTTTTCCTGTCAGTGCCCACACCGGGTCCCACCAGATCCTCTTACCACCTAACCCAAAGCTCAAACCAGCTTAGGAGAACCCTCAGACCCCTATCGAAGATGTAATGAAAATGGCCTTTAAAGTTTCTTTGTCATCACTGAAAACAGGTTACTAAGAATTTAAAGTCCCTCACAGGCTTTTTGGGATACTCACTCCTGTCTTCCTTTCTGCTCTACCGGTTCTACTGCTCAATTTATGTTGCTAGGAAAATCCCAAAACCCTTTCCCATTATTCTTTTACATTTCTCCTTCCTTATTCTCAGATCCACGGAGCTGCTCTCATCACCCGCCTTGCCCGTCTTCCCCCTCTGTACCAGGCCCACAGAAAAATCTTCACTGAACTTCTCCAGAAGTCTTCACCATGGCTGACTTTAGGACTTTCAGCAAAAGAGTCTCTATAAATGAGTCAGTGTAGATTAACTTCCTCTTTTTCTGTTGCCCTGTTCTACTTGGCTACTGGCTGGAAAAATCAGCACTCCTAAGCTAGACACCCCCTTAATAGTTTTTCACAGAATGTGTGAAAAAGGCCTCTGGCCTTGAGCTGGGGCTTCACAGAGATGGCTACATTTCTAAGATAAAAAGTTACAAACTGGGCTCCATGGTAACAGTTGGCAGGGGGATAAAAGAAAAGGAAAAAAAAAAAGCTCTCTGTCTCCCAGGTGTCCTTGAAAAGTTAACTTGACCACAATAGAGGAGAAAACAGAAAAAAAAGCTTCTTTTTTTAAATTTCTGCAGACTGTGAACTTCTGAGTCTCTTCTCTTTCATGTTGGGTACAAATTCTGAAACTACCTAAACTTGGGGTTCAGGGAGTTAATTGATTACAACAGAAGCAATGGCCTCTGAATCCGGTTGCAACCAAATAGGACTGTTTCCCTGTCTTTGGTGCTATCTTAAGTGCTATGCCTTGCCCGTCCCTACAACAGTATAATTCTATATACTTAAACATTGTTTATGTTTTCATGAAATGGTCAACAGATTTGATTAATTGTGTAATGGTGAAGATGTGTCCCAGATTGCTCTATAATGACCCAGGTTCATTTGAAGTTCAAACAGGGGGGCATACAACCCGGTTCCACTGGGAACATATATCCCTCACTTTAGCCATCATATTAGGAATTGGAGTTGTGGCAGGGGTAATCACAGGAACCACTGCCCTGCTCCATGGTACACAACAAATGACCCAAATAGAAGCAGCAAGAGACCAAAACTTAAAGATAATAGAAACCTCCATCACAGCTTTGCAGGAATCTTTAACATCTGTATCTGAATTTGTTTTACACACCAGTTGAGGGTTGGACCTCCTCTTCATGAGAGAAGGGGGCCTTTGTGCTGCATTGATATAAGAATGTTGTTCCGATGCCGACCATACTGAGGTTGTAAAAAAAACCTATGAGTAAAATAAAAGGATGCCTTGAAAAGCGTCAATGAGAGAGAGAGGCCCAAAAAGGGTGGTTTGAGTCTTGGTTCACACAGTCCCCCTGGTTATCTACGCTTTTATCAACCCTGGCCTGTCCAATAATAATCCTCATATTATTTCTAACTATAAAACCCTGTTTGCTCAACCATGTAATTTCTTTACTCCAAGCTCAAATTGGACAAGTTAAACTTATGGTAATACCCCACTAGAGACATAGAATGTGACACGCCCCAATAATCACTTTTATGATTAAAAGTAGCAAGAAGAAGAAGTGCGGAATGAAAGGTTAATAAAAAAGGTACTTGTAACTTCCTGTTTTTCTGTATGCTTAACAAAACACTGTTGAAATCTTGAGAACTGTTCGTAATCTTGTTCCCAGATTGTGCTGTCCCCAACTGCCAAATTGCAGAATGTATTCCCTCACCCACTTTCACACTAACCGCCCACTCGCTCTGACCCATCAATAAATTTCCGTCCCTGCCCTCTCCAAGGAAAGTATATAAGCTCTGCTTAAGCTGTTCTCAGGGCTCTCTGCTCTATTCATGTGAGCTCTGAGCCCCAGCTTGCTGGATCCCCAATTAACCCCTTGCTGTTGCATGAGACACTCTCTTGGTGATCTCTTCCTCCAACGCTTGCAGGAACATTACTTGGATGTTTGAATGTAGAAGAGAAAATCCAGTCATAAAGGGATAGTCGGTGAGATTAAGAAGATAGTCAGTAGGTTTAGGAAGTAGAGTGAGTATAGGATTTGGAAAACAATATCTTTAGCAATAGGGGTTCGGTTAGAGAGTGAATGTAAATGTCAGCACATGTGAACAGTCACAATATTGAAGTGGGGAAAATATGTAGGAAAGCAGATATCAATAAAGACATTACAAAATCAGGCAAAGTATAAAGTGAGTGATACAATTAGACATTTTCAACAGAATTGAGTTAGAATATATAATCTTAAGAAGAAACAAAATGTAGTCACCAATAGGATTGACATTTGAGAGCATTAGGCAACTTTGACATGGATGTTTTTTGTAATCCATGCTCACTTTCCATTTAGGCTTTGGTACAATCACAAGTGTGACCTTTACATTTGTCTCCAGAATACTACTGTGATAAAATGTATATGTAGATGTGGTGACATGAGTGTTTCTTCCACTATTTCTGGGAGCAATATTTTGAAGACATATAAATGGGTATTGGGGGTACAAAAAGGTGTACACTGTGTCATTGAATATAGAGATAATGCATGAATAGACCATAAGTGAATAAATAATATAACTGGTTCCACATTAAATAACAGATTGAATAGATATCTGAAAATATATAAGAAATCTTATATTGAAATACAATCATTCATTCCAACCAATGATACATCTAATATTAATATTAGGGTTACGGTTTATCATGAAGATATGTTAGTTTTGCTACAAAAGTAATTATGGAAATCAAAAATAATGTGTTTGGAAAGAGTCAGTCACAATGCTGGCAATATGTAAACAAGGCCTCTGAGCTTGAGCTGGGGCTTCACAGAGATGGCTACATTTCTAAGATAAAGAAGTTACCAACTGGGCTTCATGGTAACATCTGGCAGAGAGAAAAAAAAGAGAAGAAAATAGCTCTGCCACATTCACGGTGTCCTTAAAATGTTTACTTGCCCAGAACAGAGAAAAAAAAAAAACAGAAACAAAAACTGCTTTTTATGAACTTCTGCAGACTGTGAACTTCTGAGCCCCTCCCTTACATGTTGGGTACAAAATTCTGAAACAATTTAAACTTGGGGTGCAGGGGATTAAATGATTACAACAGAAGCAATGCCCTCTAAATCCGGTTGTAACCAAATAGGACTGTTTCCGTGTCTTCTGTGCTATCTTAGTTGCCTTACCTTGCCTTGTCCATCCCTTTTCTCATGAAAAGACCAGTCAAGAAACATGGAGGAATGCATGTGCTCTGAAGCAGGAAGTGATTGATAGTGAAACAAATGCCTATAAATTTTCTAACTTGTGGATGAAATATATATCCTATGATGTGCATTAATTGAAGAAATAGTAATCTACTAGTGTTGAATAAAAATGAACGTCAAAATACACATCATGTCCGATTGGAATCTACTTGCATTGATGTTAAACTGGGTCAGGTACTGTAGAAATATTAGGATTTGTGTGCATCATTCACTGAAGTTACTTTTCAGTATAGGAAAGAAATATGTTTTTCAGGTGAATGAATATTTCTAAGAATAATCTTTGGAAAGTTGATTATAAATTTACGTATATGAATATGAATGAATTTGGTGAGTGTAAAATAAGACACATATTTCATATTTTGAAAAATCTGGAGAGTATATATATATATATATATGTGTGTGTGTGTGTGTGTGTGTGTGTGTGTGTGTGTGTGTGTGTGACTAAAGTCACGGTGGCCTGGACACCCTTCTTGTGAACCAGGAGTGATCAAACAGGTCTGCCATTAATACTTTTCCACTTCTCCAATTTGAGGCATTCTGACTTTGGCATTTAGATTCTTTATGTGAAATGGAGTCAAGAAAAAACCGAAGCACCTATGGACTAGCCTCTGCATGGTTTTGAAGAATTCATTTGACCCAAAGGATCCCTATTCCCACTTGATGGAGGTCAGGAACCTTACAGAGAAAGGCGAGAGACTTCATCTACAATGACTGCAATTTTTGCCATTTTGATTTTGTATGCACACATGGGATCTTTCTTTACATCCACCAGGTGTTGGTAATCTAAGCCACAGCCTCACACAGGGCCAAGAGACTGATTAAGACACATCCCTTTCCAAAGCAGTTAAGCAAAGAGCCACAGGTGATGCCCACTCATTTCCATTTGAAAACTGGTTTCTTCAGGCTTCACAAATGTGTTTCGTGAGGCAAAGCCCTTCCTGACATTCAGGGCAAAAGAACAATAGGTAAGCAAAAGGCCCATAGCAGGGTTTCTCCACTGAGACTTTACTGGTCACACTGATATCTGAGTTTTCTGAGATGCTAGCCATTCCCTTCAGCTATCCAGTACATGGCCATATCACAGAGCTTGGAGGTCCTAAATATCTTGAACACAAAACCATGAGCCTATTCTTGAGTGTAGCCAGAATTCAGGAAGAAAACAGGAACTAAGGAAGTTTGTAGGTGTTGCCCTTCGATAATGCAAGCCACAGTCCATTCATAAATTGGGCAGGATTGATGCTGGGAAGCTTTCTACTAGACAGGACCCATACATTGATGAATTCTCTTTTCTAATGTCTGCAACAACAGACACATTGGGATACACAGACATGGAAACACTTGCCTTGTCCAATCACTTACTAGAAATGGTTCACTCCAAACCAAACAAACCACCTTTCTTACCTTTTCTCAGAACATGAGATAAAACCACAAACACACAACAAAAACCACAAAGGCATCGCCTTCCCCCAAGTAGGTCTGTGACTATTCGGAGTGTACTCTCACTGGTGAGCCTTACTATGTACCTCCAAAATGGCCTGTACTGTCTCAGATCTGGTCTCTTTGGCCAACTCTGTGAAATTGTCAGGACCCCGTGGTAAGCCACTACTTGCTTTCTCTGGAAAGGCCAGTCTTCAAAGCTTTCCTGGCATTTGGCCATTTTCACATCAATAGATACCAAGAAAGACTGACTCTGTCCTAGGAATATCCAAACAAGTGAGCCCACTGGGACTGGGACTAGGACTGGCTCTGGGTGCCTGGATTCCTGGATCACAAATTCAGAGAGTTCCATCACCAAGGAATAGAGATGAGGTCACTTCCTTCAGGAACTGAATGAGGTCACTGCCTTTGCAACCACTTTTTCCTAACAGTTGCTTTCAAGGGTCCCATGAGATAGATGCTGTCCCTATTTCCCGTGACACTCTCACCAGTTAGAATAGTATATCACCCATAGGCACCCGTGAACAGCTCTCCACACAGGCCTGGATTGGTCCATCTTCTGTACATTAGGAACAGAGACACTGAGTCAGAAACAACCCCTCTCCAGACAGGGTTGTTTTCCATGGAAGATGACTTTTGCTCTCTCAGGTCCTTAATAGCTGCCTACATCTTCTCCAGGGATTATTTCTGCATGGACCTTTGAGGTTTTCAGCAGGTGATATATCCCCTACATTCCTATATTGTAAGACCAAGACTTTCCCTGCTCTTTTATAAAGTTAGAATGAGGGAATAGTATATGGTTTGGGTTAATTACTTGTTCGATTTGGGTTAGGAATCATTTTGCTGGATGAATAATGGTATTGGAAATCTGCAATATTTATAAAAATATAGAGGTGAAATATATGTATGAAAACAGAAATCTAAGTAATATTTGAAGCCCAGAAAGGGATTGGGCCCTTGATTGGGAGACTTAGCTTTGAATTATGTCCTGCACAGATGTCTCAGATAAATCAATACACAATGGCATCGGACCTTGTACCTTGAATGATTGAATGTCGAAGAGAACATCCATTCAAAAAAGGATAGTCAGTAGGATTTGGGAGATAGTCGGTAGATTCAGAAAGAAGAGTGAGTATAGGATTTGGACCAAAAGTTATTTAGCAATTGGGTTTCAGGTAGAGAGTGAATGTAAATGTCAGCACAAATGAACAGTGAAAATGATGAACTGGGAAATTATGAAGGAAAGCCTATATCAATAGAGACATTAGGATATCAGGCAAAGTTTAAAGTGAGTGATAGGATTAGACATTTTCAACAGGGTTGAGTTTGAATATATAATCTTAGAAAGAAACAAGTATGTAGTCAACAATTGGATTGACATTTGAGAGAATTAGGCAACCTGGACATGGATGTTTTTAGAAATCCATGCTCACTTTAAATTTAGACTTTGGTACAATCATAAGTGTGACCTTTGCTTTATTTTCCAGAATATTACTGTGATAAAATGTATATGTAGATCAGGTTACATGAGTATTTCTTCCACCATTTCTGGGAACAATATTTTGAAGACGTATAAATGAGTATTGGGGGTAGAATGTGGTGTAGTATCTGTCTAAGAATATAGAGATAATGCAAGAATAGACCATACTGTGAATAAATAATATAATTGGTCCGCTTTAAATAATGGACTGAGTTGATATCTGAAAATATACAGAAAATCTTATATTGATATTAAATCATTCATTCCAACCAGTTATACTTCTAATGGTAATATTAGGGTGATATTTCATCATGAAGAGTGTGTGAGTTTTGCTTCAAAAGTGATTATGGAAATCGAATATAATGTGTTTAGAAAGAAGTCTCATGAAAAGTCTTGTCAAAAAACATGGAGGAATACATGTGTTCTGAAGAATGAAGTTATTGAAAGTGAAACAAATGCCTATAAATTTGCTAACTTGTGTATGAAATATATATCTTATGATGTGCATAAACTGAAGAAATAGTAATGTACAAGTGTTGACTAAAAATGAACATCAAAATACACATCACGTTCCATAAATATCTACTTGCATTGGTGTTAAACTGGGTCAGTTACTGTAGAAATGTTAGGATTCGTATGCACCATTCACAGAAGTTAGTTTTTAGTTCAAGGAAACAAATATGTATTTTAGGTGGATGAATATTTCTGAGAATAATCTCTTGAATATTTAATTATAAATCCACATACATGAATACGAATGAATTTAGGGAGTGTACATTAAGACCCATATATTTAATATTATGAAAAACTTGGAGAGTGTACACACACACACACATACACACACACACACAGACATTAAAAAGTAGCAATATATATGGAAATCGAAATTCATCATGAAATGTATGTCATCCACTGATCCAAAAATATTCATTATACTGAACATGATTTTATTTATCATGTTGTTCATCTATGAAGCTCACCCATAGGTTGAATTTTCAGTTCCAACTGTGTTTAGGTGGAGTTATCTCTTCTCCCAATTTGTATCTGCAAAGTCAGCCACCTCACAAGAATGTACATGTGATAACAGGAACGATTCAATATGTGCATATGAAATTACATGTGCTGAATTGGCTACAGAGAAATGCAGAAAGGAATTCATCTATTTGTTAACTTTAAAAACACATGGAGAACTATTTCAACAAAATATTGACTAGATTTATAAGTCCTACCCTGTATAATGCAAAAGGCAAGTCCAGCAATACACTATGCCTCGTCTAAACTGCTTGTATTTCTATTCGGTTTGGGTTATTTTTCTCCATCATATTAGAATTAGTAGTCAGAGTCTAGTAGGGTATGGGTTAGTGTCAGCCATTCAGCATTTTGAATGGAAAATAGGAAAATGAATCCAATGTGTATGTAAATATGTGCTTCACAAAAATCTTCGCACTCTAATCCAGAACAATGCCTTGACTTTACCTTCACCCCAAGTAAAACACAATTAGAGTGGAAGAGTTAGAAAATCTGTGAATACATATCTGGAATGTAATATGCTCAAGAGTTCACAACCTTGAAGGTGGCAGAGGAGTTTCCAAAAGTAAGGGACAGGTAAATACTCCACAAAAATGGAGCTCTGCTCGACTAAAGACTTCTGGTGAAACTGCCTCTGAGTTTGGGCACTTGAAATATTTGTTGTTGTCAGGAGTTTTAGCTTTTTTTTGTAGAGAGACCATCAAAGCTAGGTATGTATCTAAGTGACCTGGAGGACATGGTTTCTTATTTTCTAATGAACATGAGGCAGCAGTGCTGAATTCTCTCTTTGTAGGTAAACTGTGGCCACTGGGGGGAAAATCTTTCCGTGTGGACTTGTCGATGTGTTTCTTGCTGCTGCAATGTGAGTTTGGTATTTGCTTCACAAAATACAAGGAGTTCAACTGGGACACAGTGCTAAAGGGAGTTCTGTCACGTGTGGTGTGTCAGGGTCTGCAGGATAATGCACCAACCAGGCTTCAATCCCATCCTTGACCATAGCAATCTGATTCTGAACATTGCCCTGAAAACTCTCCATATAACAAGATGCCTTTACATAGAAGGGTCTGCTGGGTGCACCATGTCAGTCACAAGCCATTTTGAAGCCAATGGCAGATCCACATGGCCCCACCACAGATATTTTATCACACACCTGCACACGACTTTTCTAGGCCCACTTCACATCAGGCTCCAGCTTACTGGCATCTCTGTTCTACACCATTTTCATGGTCATGGGAATTTCAAAAATTTCATGGTATTTATCTAGCCATTTTTCAAGAATGATGTTGGAGGCACTGTGTGTTTAACTTCATTCAGGAACAATTAAATGGTGAGGAAGCTCATTTCAATGAAATCTCTGGAGAAATCTCACAGGCAAGGCTTCCAAAGAGTGGCCAAAATTTCACAAGAAGCCAGGGCTATTGCTGTCTACAATGTGAGGTCCATTTGTGTTTTGACTCTCAAATATGGCTGCCATATCTTTCAGAATAAAACCATGTGATATCCTGGCTGAGATTCCCAGTGCTCTGTGGAAAGCAAACCTGGGCCTAGATCTCGGTTTCCAAGGGCGACTCTCATGCGTGACCAACTGAAATCCCAACATATTTCATGATAACACTTCTCTAAGTCAGTTCCAGAACTCAGTCTTTAAGGGGAATCACACCAGAGTTCAGCCCAGGTGTACCCAGTCATATCTTCCAACTACCACACAAATGACCACAATTAAAACCAAAACACTCCCACATGGTCCTCATCTTCTTCCATATATACACTCTCATACTAAGTTCTGTCTGGAGGTTTACATGAGTGGCGAAGTCCAAGACAGTGTCCAAAATAAGCTCTCTTGCCCCTCATTGCCTAAAGTCATGGTGGCCTGGACACCCTTCCTGTGAACCAGGTGTGATCAAATAGGCCTGCCCTTAATACACCTCTGCTTCTCCAATTTGAGGCCTACTGACTGTCAGGTATAGATATTTTTATTTGAATTGGAGTCATGAGAAAACCAAAGAACCTATGTGCTAGACTCTCCAGGGCTTTGAAGAACTCATTTGACACAAAGGATGCGTATTCTCACTTGATGGAGGTCAGTAGCCTTACAGAGGAAGGCAAGAGACTTCATCCACAGGGACTGCTCATTTGGCCATTTTGGGTATGGATTCACACACGGAATGATCCATCAGGTGATGAGAATATAAGCCACAGCCTCACACAGGTCCAAGAGGCTGATTCAGACACATTATCAGGATCAATCACCTGTTTTTTTCCTCTGTCTAACTAGCTAGAGAGACCTTCTCTTTTAATTGAATTTTTATCTCTGTCTGACTAGCTTGAGAGACCTTCTCTTTTACTTGAATATTTCTACTATAACTATAATACAACCCAAGAAGATATCGCCAAACAAAACTGAACCAGAATGAAACAAAAGTGGAACAACAGAAAATCATTATAATAGCTTTTCTATCCTCCTGAAATGTCCATCTCTTTTTTCTCTCAATCAGTTCCTCAGATGTGAGTGGTTTTTCTTCCATCTTACCCATCTCCAGGGACAGGCAACTTAAAACAAAAGTGAAGCAAAACAAAAGAGGAATTTTAAAATGGCTTCCCATCCTCTCGCCCTGCCTTCAGAGGTGAGCAGTTTACCTTATCACTTACCCTCACTCATTCCCCTTGCAGCCCTCCAAATGCCACAGTCTGGCTGGGCAAAATTCAGGAGCCACTTGACAAAAGAAACGAACTTTATTTTAAGAACCACACATGCCAAACAAAACAGCTCCTGAGGAAAACCTTCAGAACCCAACTGCCATCACCGGCTTCCCACAAGCCAGCAGTGACCTACCTCACTTACTTGGTGATGGAACTCTCTGAACTGGAAGCCCGGGCCACAGAGCCAGTCCCAGTCTCAGTCCCAGTGGGCTCATTGTTTGGATTTACTAAGGACAGTGTCAGTCTTTCTTGGTACATACTGATGTGAGGATGGCCAAATGCCAGGAGAGCTCTGAAGTGGAGCCTTTCCTGAGAAAGCAGGAAATAGCTGGCTCCTGAAAACTTCACAGAGTTGGCCAAGGAGACCAGATCTGAGACAGTACCGGCCATTTCGTGGGAAAATATTATGGCGCACCAGTCAGAGGAAACTCTGGATAGTCACAGACCTACTTTGGGGAAGGCGGTGACTTGTGGGTATGGGTGTGAGTTTGTGGTTTTGTATCATGTTCTGACAATAGGTAGAAAAAGCAGAATGTTTGGTTTGAGGTGAACTGTGTCTAGTAAGTCCTTTGGCAAGGCAACTGTTTCTATGTCTGTGTATCTCTCTGTGTCCGTGCTTGTAGACCATAGAAGGTGAATTAAAAATTATAGCAAGTTCTCCAAAGGGTATATCTGTAATTTCACCAAGAGACAGAATAGCACAGTTACTAATAATACCAAGCCTGCATGATAAATTTTTCAGTCATGCTGTAGAAAGAGGTTCCAAGGGATTAGGCTCCACACGTGTAGATTGGGCTATGTTTCTTTAAATTTAGATTCTCGCCCCATGCTAAAACTAAATATTCAAGGACATGAATTTAATGGGCTATTGGATACAGATGCAGAACTTAGCATCATCTCTCATCAAGAACTTAGCATCATCTCTCGTCAAAACATTGGCCATTACAACAATACACTCAAATGCTTCAAGGCCTAGGATTGGTGACTAATCCCCATAGAAGAGCAATGGTATTAGATTGGAAGGATCCTGAAGGATGTGAAGGAACTAAACAGCCATATGTATGGATCATCTTCCCATAAATTTATGGGGATGAGATGTCCTAGATTGATTAGGTTTGACATTAACAAATAACATCAATCAAAATGTACCCACAATTATGGTTAGACAAGGTTTTAGGAAAGGAAAAAGATTAGAAAAACAAGAACAAGGTATAGCATCCCCAATACAAATAGATCAAAGAACAGACAGACATGGGTTGGATTTTAAGAAAGGGCCACTAAGACAATAAAAACTACTTGGAAATCAGAAATACCAGTATGGGTTCCTCAGTGGCCCCTGACTAAAGAAAAGGTACAAGCAACCCATGACCTGGTAAAACAACAATTAGCGGAAGGACATATACAACCGTCTGTATCTCCCCATAATACTCCCATTTTTGTCATCAAAAAGAAATCTGGTAAATGGAGATTATTGCAAGATTTAAGAGCCATTAATAATGAGACGGTTATTATGCGACCTGCTCATTTGGGAATTCCTCAATGTTCTGCTTTGCCAAAAACCTGGTATGTTTTAATTATAGATATTAATGATTGTTTTTATTCAATTGCAATTCATCCTGAGGATAGTCCATGGTTTGCATTTACTATCCCTGCACTGAATCATGAAGGTCCTGATCAGAGATCCAAATGGAAAGTACTCCCTCAAGGGATGGCTAAGAGTCCAACTATGTGTCAAATTTATGTTAACAAATTAATCCAGCCACTTAGAAATCAAAATCCTGAACTACAAATATTTCACTATATGGATGGTGTATTATTAGCACAGAAAGCTAAAAACGCATTGCTAGAATGTTATGCCACACTTACAAACTTATTAAAAAATTATAAACTAGAGATAGCAATAGATAAAGTACAATTAAATTTTTCAATTAATTATTTAGAAGTTCTTTTATCCTCAATCATGGTCCATCCACCAAAAATTCAAATACGAATAGATCAACTCAAATCACTTAATGACTTTCAAAAGTTATTAGGAGACATAAATTGGATAAGGCCTTATCTAGGTATACCAACAGGAGAGTTTGAACCTTTATTTGATATCCTAAAAGGTCTATCAGATCCAAATGAACCCCGAATGTTAACACCTGAAGCAAGAAAGGCATTAAAAATCATTGAAAAATGTATGGAAAATATTCATTTGGATAGAATTGATTTAAGAATGCCTTTATTATTTATTGTACTACCACCAAAAATATATTCCTACAGAAGTATTTTTGGCAAGAAGGTCCATTATTATGAATACATTTATCTTGTTCTCCTAACACTATTCTTACTAGGTATACTGAGGCTTTAGGACAATTAATACTCAAAGGAATAAAAGCAGCAAAGGGACTGATTGGAATGTGTTCCAATAAAATTATTACTCCATATACTATGAATCAAATTGATGAGTTAGATAATTAGTTAAATACATGGGCAATAATCATGTGCAAATCTAATGTTTCATTTGATAACCACTTACCATCTAATCCTTTATTGTCTTTTTGGTCATCACATCATGTAATTTTTCCAAAAATGACAAGAAAAACACCTATTATAAATGCTACAAATATATTCAATGATGGGTCAAATAATGGTACAGCAGTAATAGTTACACCTGATCAAACTTTTACATTTTTAGTACGAAAACAATTAGCTCAAAATGTAGAGCTTAATGCAGTATTACAAGCTTTTGTGATGCTTAAAGCATCTGTAATTAATTTATTTTCCGATAATCAGTATATAGTTATTGCTATAGTATCACTTGAAGATGGTGGAAGGATTTCCCCTTCCTCTACTCTTTTCTCTTTGCTTTCCACTATACAAAGTCTAATCTGGGACAGGAAAGATCCATTCTTTATAGGACATTTCAGGACACATACAGGAATGCCTGGAGCCCTTAGTTTGGGCAATTATTTAGTAGATAAAACAACACATGACATACATACATATTTTCTCTACACTAGAAGAAGCTATAAATTTTTATAAAAAGTTCCATGTCAATGCTAATACTTTACAAAAGCATTTCAAAATAACTAAGCAACAAGCTAGACAAATAATAAAACAATGTCAAAATTGTGTGACCTTTTTTCCACAAGTTAATCTTGGAGTCAATCCTAGAGGATTGATACCTAACCATATTTGGCAGATGAACGTCACAAACTTGCCAGAATTTGGAAAATTAAAATATTTGCATGTTACAGTTGATACTTCTTTTGGATTTTTGATGGTCTCCCTTCTTGCTGGAGAAAAAAACTAAAGATGTTATAGCTCATTGCTTACAAAATTTTGCCACTGTGGGCGTTCCAAAAGAGTTAAAAACAGATAATGCCCCTGGTTATATTTCTACCTCTTTTAAACAATTTTGCTCATCATTTGGCATTACTCATATAACAGGAATCCCATACAATCCACAGGGACAAGGCATAGTTGAAAGATCACATCAAACTATTAAAACATACATATTAAAGCAAAAAGAAGGAATTGGGAAGGGGTATATATTCCCCAAAGATAAACTTAAAATAACCCTTTTACTCTAAACTTTTTAAATTTGGGTTCATCAGGGCTTAGTGCTGCAGAAAGGCATATATGTCCAAATAATGTACATAAGCCCAAGGTACTTTGGAAGGATATTCTAACAGAACAATGGAAAGGTCCTGACCCAGTAATTGTCTGGAGTCCGGGGTCTGTTTTTGTGTTTCTACAGGGAGAAGAGTAGCCAATTTGGATTCCAGAGAGATTAACTAAAGAGATTTCTACAGACCAAAAATAAGATGATTTGGCTCAAATCAATAAGAGCTTATATCCAGAACTCCAGTTTGGCTGTTCTTACATCTGTGAGAGAACCAGAATGTTTTTTTTCAACATCTATTTTATTATTGCCCTTTCTCATATCATGAAGTTTTATTTTGTTTTTTTTTTTAGCTCATACAGACCTAGGTTAATGTTTTGCTGATCAGTTCTATTTTTGGACAATAGAGTTTTTAGACATTGCAATGGAGATTTCACCTGTAAAAAGTCATAAGGCCTTTAATATTATGTCATGTGTTGTATGTATTATATTAGGTGTGCACACTTGTGTTTTGTGTTATATGTTTGATTTCAGCATCTTTTCTGTGTTGACTATATTCTTTTCAAGTTGATATACTTTGTCTTCATTATCTGATGTTCTGACTTCTACTTGATCTAGTCTGTTTGTAATATTCTCATTAGCACTTTTAATCTGATTTACGGTTTCTTGCATTTCTATGATTACAACTTGATTATTTTTAACACCTCTATCTCCTGATAAAGCTCATTCTTTGTGGATTTAATTTGTGTGGTTAGTTCCTCTTCAAAATATACTTTCAATGCTTGGATTTGCTGTCTCATGTCTTCTCTAATATTCCGTTCCATCTGAATTAGGAATGCCTTGATTTCTTTCCCTGTCCATATTTCTGATTCTTCTAGGTCCTCCTGTATATTTAGATTGTACTGCATTGTTCGTAACCCTTTTTTCCCTTGTTTTTTCATATTGTTCACGTTGCTTTCCAGCTCTGTTTGACTGCTTTGTAACTGCTTTCTCCTATACATTTGTTTTGGCTTTGTATATCTCTGTTGTCTCTCTTTTGTGGTGGGAGATTATGCCTAGAAATTTTGGGCTTCGTTTTACTTTAAAGCTGATTCATTCAATTCATATAAGGCTTCTAGGTTCTGTATGCATATAATGATTTGCTGTTTGTTCTTAGGACTATATGTTTAGGTTGTGTGCTCTGGTGGTACAATGGTTAGTATGACTCGGCTACTTTAGAAGATTGCTCCACTGAAGGTGGATACTACCAGGCAATTGGATCAGGGTGTTGGTAGTAGCTAGGTATTTAGGAGTCTTATAGACAGCCTCGAGACATTCACCTATTTGCATTTAGACAATTACACACAATGGAAGATGTAATGCTTGGGATGAGAGTTGGGCGGTAGGAGAATGAAGGTGCTCTTAAAAAGAAAAAATGATAGAGGGAGAGATAGATTAGAGGGGAATGAAAAGAACAATAAAACTTGAAATGGGATAGAAAGAGAGAAGGAAAAGGGGGAAAGGAACAGGGAGAGAAGAAGGAGAGAAAAAAATATCAACAACAGCAACAACAACAACAAAAAAAAAAATTAAAGTCTTAGAGATCCACCTTCTTCTCTTCCAGTAGGCAGAGCTGTGCCTTCCAAGCGGAGTGTCTGCTCTCTACCTGCCGAGAGCTATCCCTGTACGGCGTCTTCTGGGGTTTCTCAGACTTGTCAGTCCAGAGTCATTTCACTTCTCCAGCTCTTAACCCCCTTCCTCCTGTCAGCCTGCCAGCCAGGTCCTGTTTCCCAGAAGTGATTCTCCAGAGATCTAGTTACACTTGCAGCCCCACCGAGTGTCCCTTTTAAGCCCCATTGCTGTGGTAAACTGGCGGCTAAGACCTTAGGGGTCACCGCTGGTGATATGGGGGCCTTGGGGTCTGGGATCCCCTCTGCTTCCCTACGGACATGACCCCTGAGAAGTCAATGAAGTTTCCTGGCTGCTTGTATCAGTATGGGGAGTCACGCACCTGCTAAAGTGGATTCTGCTGGGAAGGAATTTCGCCAGCCGAACTCCAATGACGTCAACTCTCTGCTATGGCGGGCCCCAGGCTTCTTGCCGGATTGACCGAGGGGAGGGGTGGGACTGGCCCGGCCCGGTTCGCCTCAGCTCCTGGCGCGTGGAGGCTTGGCTAAAGACTTCTTCCTGCCAAGCTGTGTCTCAGCGTCTAGCAGGACCCAGTCACTTTGGCTGCGGGCGGGTGGATGGATCTGCAGCTGTGCCCGCGGTGCGCGGACTGTGGCTGGTGAATCTCGAACTCCGCGTCTAGTGGCAGGGTCCCGCTCGTCCGGGTCACACAGACGCTTCAAAAAAATTCTAGTAGCTCCCGGGCTGTCTCCCTTCAGTGGAATTTTGCTAGGAGAATCTCCGTTGGTAGAATCCAAGAGTTATCCTTGCGACTTAATGACCCCATCACTGTGAGTGCATTAAAAGCGCAGCCTCTCTGCCCGCCGCCATGTTGGATCCACCTTTTCTTTGCATTATATTTAATAATTCTCTTCGAGACAATGTAAATTGTTAAGAAAATTGTTTTCTTTTAGTGCCTTTTGGAATGTTACATAATTCTTTCTTTAGGCATTGTTGCCAGAATTTCTAACTTCATCCCAGTGCATGTGAAGACAAAGATAAAACCAATCTACAGCTTCTGCAATAGCCATCACTGAACTGCTTGCAGAACTTGCCTGGACTATGTATCACTTGTATGCATTGTGAACTCACCTGCATGCATTGTGAACTATCTGTTGGTGCAGCGACTTGTGGTAGTGTTGGGGTATTTCTCTGATTATGTCATCGGTGGTACAATTTTTTCAAAAAGAGCCATCAATTGCCTTGGTGTATCTTCCTCCCTTCTGCTTGTCATGGTCGTTCAGCTAAAATTTGGGTGCCAACAGAGATGAGGCAAAGAACCTCACCCGCCCCTGGTACAAAGACCTCTCCACAGGTGTGGATGTATACTGGACCTGTAGTCAGTGATGGGTAAGATCCAATTACAATGGTACCAATCTAAGACAGGAGGCTGACACCTTGAGGTCAGCTCATTCGATAATGGGTAAGGACCATATGTACTATTGGACAACCTAAGGCAGGCACGGTCCCTAAGCCACATGCTTGTTGTTTAAACAGAGAGGGTTAGATGTTGAGAGCCACAGCCCAAGGGGCCAAAGCAAACTTTCAGACTGCCAGCTGATGGTTGGATCACAGCGGCCCCAGCAACATCTAGCTGATTGGCTCCTCTGCGGTGATGCCCATTGGGCTGTTTCCACACCCTTTCAAATTATGGAGCTGCTTCTTGGGGGACTATTTTGGCTCTGCTCAAACAACCCAGCCAATCGACCTCAAGAGCAGGAGGAGTGAGGAGGTTGAGAGCTTGTGGGAAGCCGGTGGTGGCAGTTGTGCTCTGAGTGTTTTTCCCGAGGAGCTATTTTTTGGCGTGTGTGGTTCTAAAAATAAAGTTAGCTTTTGACAAGTGGCTCCTGAATTGTGCCCAGCCAGACTGTGGCAATCCTAAATTGATGGAGCAAAATAACCAAAACAGAATAGAAATACAAGCAGTTCAGAGGAGGCATGGTGTATAGCTGGACTTACCTTTTGTATGATAAAGGGTAGGTGTTATAAATCAAGTCAATATTAAATTGAAGTAGTTCTCCGTGTGTTTTAAAGATAACAAATACGTGAATTCCTGTCTCCCTTTATCTGTATCCTATTCAGCACATGTATTTTTGTATGCACATATAGAATCCTACCTGGTAACACATGTACACTTTTGTGAGGTGGCAGACTTGGCAGATACAAATTGTCAAAAGAGATCACTCCTCCTGAACGTTGTTGGAACTGAAAATTAAAACTATGGGTGAGCTTCCTAGTTGAACAAGATAATACATAAATCCATGTTCAGTAAAATGAATATTTTTGGATCTGTGAATGATATATATTTCATGATAAATTTCGATTCGCATATATATTGCTACCTTTTAATGTCTGTGCGTGTGCGTGTGTGTGTGTGTGTGTGTGTGTGTGTGTATACACACACACTCTCCAGATTTTTCAGAATATAAAATATATGTGTCTTATTATACAATCCCTAAATGCATTCATATTCATGTATGTGGATTTATAATCAAATGTTCACAAAATTATTCTCAGAAATATTCATCCACCTCAAATACATATTGTTTCCTAGTACTGAAATCTAAATTCAGTGAATGGTGCATAGAAGTCCTAATTTTTCTACAGTAACTGACCCACTTTAACATCAATGCAAGTAGATTACTATGGTACATGATGTGTATTATGACGTTCATTTTTATTCAACAATGTTACATGACAATTTCTTCAGTTTATGCACATCATAGGATAAATATTTCATTCACAAGTTTGCAAATTTATAGGCATTTGTTTCACTTTCTATCACTTCCTGCTTCAGTACACATGTATTCCTCCATGTTTTTTGACTGGTCTTTTCATGAGAATACTTTTCATTTTAGATTTCAATAATCATGTTGAAGCAAACCTCACACACTCTTCATGACAAATCATAACCCTAATATTACCATTAGATCTATAAATGGTTGTAATGAATGTATGTATATCAATATAAGATTTTCTGTATATTTTAAGATATCAATTCAATCCATAATTTAAAGTTGGAACCAGTTATATTATTTATTCACAGTATTGTCTATTCATTCATTTTATCAATATTTGTAGACACAGTGTAGACCTATTTGTACACCCAATACTAATTTATACATCTTCAAAATATTGACCACATAATTGGTGGAAGAAATACTCATGTCACCTGATCTACATATACACTTTATCACAGTAATATTCTGGACACAAAATGCAAAGTTCACACTTATGATTGTACCAAAGCCTAAATGGAAAGTGAGCATGGATTACTAAAAACATCCAAGTCCAGATTGCCTAATGCTCTCAAATGTCAATCCTATTGTTGCTAAATATTTGTTTCTTTCTAAGATTGTATATTCAACATCTACCATGCTGAAAATGTCTAATCCTATCACTCAATTTATACTTTGCTTGATTTCTTCCTGTCTCTATTGATATCTGCTTCCCTATATATTTTCCCCAGTTAATCATTGTAACTGACTCATCACATGTGCTGACATTTACATTCATTCTCTACCAGAAACCCTATTGCTAAAGAACTTTTGGAGCAAATTCTATACTCACTCTTCTTCCTAAACCTACTGACTATCTTTCCAATCCTACCAACTACCCTTTTTAAGTGGATGTTTTCTTCTACATTTGATCATCCAATTTACAAGGTCCTATGCCATTTTTTATCGATTTATCTGAGACATCTGTGCAGAAGGTATTTCAAAGCTAAGTATCCCAATCATGGACCCAATGCTCTTCTGGGCTTCAAATCTTACCTAGACTTCTGTATTCATACTTATATTTTACCTATATATTCTTGTAAATATCACAGGTTCCCATTGCCATTATTCATCCTGCAGAATGATTCCTAACCCAAATCGAACCTGTTATTACCCTAACCATACACTGTTCCCTCAATCTAACTTTACAGAAAAGCAGGACAGAGTTGGTCTTACAATCAGGAGTGTAGGGGATCTTCCACCTGATGAGAACCTCAAAGGTCAATACAGAAATAATCCATGGAGACGATGTAGGCAGCAATGAAGGACCTGAGGGAGGAAAAGTCAACTTCCATCGTAAACAACCTGGTCAGGGTGAAGGGATGTGTCTGAATCAGCCTCTCTCTTCTTAATGTAGAGAAGATGGACCAAACCAAGCCTGTGTGGAGAGCTGTTCCCAGGTGCCTATGGTTGATATATCATTCTAACTTGTGAAAATGTCACAGGAAGTAGGTGCACCCTCCATCTCATGGGACCCTTGGAAGCAACTGTTAGGACAAAGTGTTTGCCAAGGCAGTGACTTCATTCACTTCCTGAAGGAAGTTACCTCACATAACTTCCTTGGTAATGGAACTCTCTAAACTTGGGATTCAGGAAGCCAGGAGACCACAGCCAGTTCCAGTCCCAGTTCCAGTGGTCTCATTTGTTTGGGTAAACCAAGGACAGAGTCAGTCTTTCTTGGTTCCTAGTTATGTGAGGATGTCCAAATGCCAGGAAAGCTAAGAAGAGGGGCCTTTCCTGAGAAAGCAGGTAGTGGATCACCACTGACTTCTGACAACTTCACAGAGTTGGCCAAGGAGACCAGAACTGAGACAGCACAGTGCATTTCGTGGAAATATAGTATATCCCACCCATCATAGGACACTCCGGATAGTCACAGACCTACTTTGGGGAAGGTGGTGCCTTTTTGAGTGTGGGTGTCAGTTTGAGAATATGTAGGAAAGGCGACTTGTTTGGTTTGGAGAGGACTTTATCTAGTATGTCCTCTGACAAGGTGAGTGTTTCTATTACTGTGTATCCCACTCTGTTTGTGGTCTTGGTATTAGAAAAAGAATGCATCATGTATGTGTTCTGTCTAGTTGAAAGCTTCCCAGCATTCATACTGCCAATTTATGAATGTATTGCGGCTAGCCTTATCAATGGGCAAAACCTACTATCTTTCTAAGTTCCTGTTTTCTTCCTGAATTCTGGACACTCTCCAGAATAGGCTCAGAGTTTTGTGTCCAAGCTATGTGGCACCTCCAAGCTCTGTCACATGGCCATGTACTGGAGAGCTGAAGGGAAGGGGAGCATGTCAGAAAACTCAGATATCATTGTGACCAGGAAAGTCTCAGTGGAGAAACCCTGCTTTGGGTCATTTGCTTACCTATTTTTCTGTTGCCCTAAATGTAAGGAAAGTCTTTGGCTCAGGCCACCTTTTTGTGAAGCCTGAAGAAAACAGTATTCAAATGGAAATGAGTGGGCATCACCTGTGGCTCTTTGCTTAATTTCTTTGGAAATGGATGTGTCTGAATCAGCCTCTTGGCTCTCGGTGAAGCTGGGGCTTAGATTGTCAGCACCTGATGGATCTAAAGAAAGATCCCATGTGTGCATCCATAACCAAAATTCAAAAAGATCAGTCATTGTGGATGAAGTCTCTCACCTTCCTCTGTTAGGTTCCTGACCTCCATCAAGTGTGATTATGGACCCTTGGGTAAAATGAGTTCTTCAAAGCCCTGCAGATGTGGTAGTGTTTTCTCATGACTACAAAACACATAAAGAATCTATACCTGACAGTCAGTAGGCCTCAAATAGTAGAAGCAGAGCAGTATTAATGGCAGGCCTATTTGATCACTCCTGGTTGACAGGAAGAGTGTCCAGGCCACACTTACTTTAGGCAAATGAGGGACAAGGAAGCTTATATTGGACACTGTCTTGAGCTGCGCCACTTATGGAAACCTCTTGCCAGAAGTTATGATGGATGTCTATATGGAAGAAAATGAGGGCCATGTGGGAGTGTTTTGGTTATAATTGTGGTCATTTTTGTGGCAGTTGGAAGAGATGACTCGGTCCACCAGGGCTTCACTCTTGGGTGATTCCCCTAATAGACTGAGTTCTGGAACTGACCTCAGAGTAGTATTGCCATGAATTGAGTTGGGATTTTAGGAGGCCACGCATGAGATTCATGCTTGGAATCTGAAATCTAGTCCCAGGTTGGTTTTCCACAGAGCACTGGGAATCTCAGCCAGGATATCACATGATTTTATTATGAAAACCATGGCAGCCATAGTTGAGAGTCAAAACACACATGGACCTCACATTGTACAGTTCAATGGGCCTGGCTTCATGTGACCTTTTGGCCACTCTTTGGGAAGCCTTTCCTGTGAGTGTTGTCCAGAGAATTCATTGAAATGAACTTCCTCACCATTTAGTGGTTCCTGAATGAATTGAAACCCACAGTGCCTCCAACTTCATCCTTGAAAAATGGCTAGATGAATACCATCAAATTTTTGAAATTCCCATGACCACGTGGCACTGGAGAAACTTTGGATGTCCTGTTGCTGATCATGAGTATACAATACAGTGCCTTGATTGACTGGGTTTCATGAAAATGTTGAAGAACAGTGATGCCAGTAAGTTGGAGCCTCCTGAGTAGTGGGCCTAGAGTAGTGGTGTGCAGGTGTGTGATAAAACATCTGTGGTGGAGTCATGTGGACCTGCCATTGGCTTCCAAATAGCTTGTGACTGACATAGTGTAGCCAGCAAACCCTTATATGTAAATGCATCTTGTTATATGGAGAGTTTTCAGGGCAATGTTCAGAATCAGGTTGCTATGGTCAAGGGGGCAAGCTATGTGAGATAGAGGCCTGGTTGGTGCATTCTCTTGCAGACCCTGACACACCACACATGACAGAACTCCCTCTAGCACTGTGTCCCAGTTGAAATCTTTGTATTTCACGAAGCAAATACCAAACTCCCAGTGCAGCAGCAAGAAACACCACGAAAATTGGAGGATGACCAAATGGTTTCAGAGTCCTCACAGGGAGACACATAGCCCCCAGTGGCCACAGTTTACCTACAGAGAGAGAATTCAGCACTGCTGTCTCATGTTCATTGGAAAATAAGAAACAAGATCCTTCAGGTCACATAGATGCAGATCCAGCTTTAATTGTCTCACCACAAATGAAGATTAAGCTCCTGACAACAACATATATTTCAAGTTCCCAACCTCAGAGGCAGTTTCTCAAGAAGTCTTTAGGCCAGCAAAACTCCATTTTTGTGGAGGGTTTACCCTGTTCGTTACTTTTGTAAACTCATCTACCACCTCCAAGTTTGTGAACAACTGAGCATATTGCATTCCATATATATATATATATATATATATATATATATATATATATATATATATATATATATATATATATATATATACATACACAGATTTTCGAACTCTTCTCCTGTAATTGTGTCTTACTTGGGGCAAAGGTAATGTCAAGGCATTGTTCTGGATAAGAGTGGGAAGATTTTTCATAGCACATAATTACATACACATTGGATACCTTTTCCAATTTTCCATTCGAAATACTGAATCCCTGACACTAACCCATAGCCTACTAGACTCTGACTACTTATCCTAATATGATGGAGAATAATAATCCAAACAGAATAGAAATACAAGCAGTTCAGAGGAGGCATGGTGTATAGTTGAATTTGCCTTTTGCATTATGTAGTGTAGGAGTTATAAATCTAGTCAACTTTTGTTGAAATTGTTCTCCATGTGTTTTTAAAGTTAACAAATATGTGAATTCCTGTCTCCCTTTCTCTGTAGCCTATTTGCACATGTATTTTTATATGCACATATAGAATCCTACAAGGTACAACACATACATTCTTGTGAAGTGGTTGACTTGGCAGATACACATTGTGAGAAGAGATCACTTCTCCTAAATGCTGTTGGAAGTTAAAATTCGAACTCTCTGTGAGCTTCCTAGTTTAACAACATTATACATAAATCCATGTTCAGTAAAATGAATATTTTTGAAACTGTGGATGATATATATTTCATGGTGAATTTCAATTGGCATATATATTGCTACTTTTTAATGTCTGTGTGCATGTGTGTGTGTGTGTATATATATATATATATATATATATATATATATATATATATATATATATACAAACTTTCCAGATTTTTCTAAATATGAAATACATGTGTCTTATTATACATTTCCTAAATTCATTCATATTCATATATGTGAATTTATAATCAACTTCTCACAAGATTATCGTCAGAAATATTCATCCACCTGAAATACGTATTTGTTTCCTAGTACTGAAAACTATCTTCAGTGAATGGTGCCTACAAATCCTAAAATTAATACAGTAACTGACCCAGGTTAACATCAATGCAAATTGATTCCTATGGGACATGATGTGTATTTTGACGTTCATTTTTATTCAAAACTGGTACATTACTATTTCTTCAGTTTAAGCACATAATAGGATATATATTTCATCCACAAGTTCGCGAATTTAGAGGCATTTGTTTCACTTTCAATCACTTCCTGCTTCAGAACACATGTATTTTTTCATGGTTCTTGACTGGTCTTTTCATGAGACTTCTTTCCAAACACATTATTTTTGATTTCCATAATCACTTTTGAAGCAAAACTCACACACTTTTCATGATAAACCATAACCTTAATTTTACCATTAGATGTATAACTAGTTGGAATGAATGTATGTATATCAATATAAGATTTCTTATATATTTTAAGATACGAATCCAATGCATTATATAAAGTGGAACCAGTTATATTATTTATTAACAGTATGGTCTATTCATGCATTAGCTCTATATTCATAGACACAAGGTACACCACTTTGTACCCCCAATACTAACTTATTAATCTTCAAAATATTGCTCCCAGAAATGATGGAAAAATTACTCATGTCACCTGATCTACATATACATTTTATCACAGTAATATTCTGGACACAAAATGCAAGGTTCACACTTATTATTGTACCAAAGCCTAAATTGAAAATGAACATGGATTACTAAACACAGCCATGTCCAGGTTGCCTAATGCTCTCAAATATCAATCCAATTAGTGACTACATATTGGTTTCTCCTAAGATCAAATTCAAATTCAACCCTATTGAAAATGTCTAATCCTATCACCCACTTTATACTTTCCCTTATTTCGTAATATCTCTATTGATATCTGTTTTCCTACATATTTTCTCCGGTTCACTATTTTGACTGACTCTTCACATGGGCTAACATTTACATTCACACTCTAAACAAAACCCTATTGATAAAGAATATTTTTTTTCCAAAACCTATACTCACTCTTCTTCCTAAACCTAACAACTATCTTCCTAATCCTACCGACTATCCCTTTTTGACTGAATGTTCTTTTCTATACCCAATCATCAAAGTAAACATTGGGCGAGCTTCGGAGGAAGAGACCACCAAAAGACTATCTCATGCAACAGCAAAGGGTTTATAGGGGGTCAGCATGCAGGGGGTCCGAGCTCACTTGAATAGAGCAGAGAGCCCTGAGAAGAGCTTAAGCAGAGCTTATATACTTTCTTTGGGGAGGGCAAGGAGCGAAGTTTATTGATGGGTGAGGGAGAGTGGGCGGTTTGCATTCAACCGGGTGAGGGAGTACATTCTGCAGTTTGGCATTTGGGGACAGGACATTCTGGGAACAAGATTAGCAAACAGTTCTCAAGATTTCAACAGTGTTTTGTTAAGCATACAGAAAAAAAAAGTGACAAGTACATATTTTATTAATCTTTCATTCCCCACTTCTTCTTCTAGATACTTTTAATCATAAAAGTGATCATTGGGGGGTGTCACATTCTATGTCTGCTAGTGGGGTATTACCATAAGTTTAACTTGTCCAATTTGAGCTTAGAGAAAAGAAATTACACGGTTGAGCAAACAGGGTTTTATAGTTAGCAATAATATGGAGATTATTATCGGACAGGCCAGGGTTGATAAAAAAGTAGTCAAACAGGGGGACTAGGTGAACCAAGACTCAAACCACTTTTTTTGGTCCTCTCACTCTCTCATTGACGCTCTTCAAGGTGTCTTTTTAATTTAATCATTTTTTTTTTACAACTACATTATGCTCGGAATAAACACAAAATTCTTCCCAGAAAGTGACAAATACCTATTTTATTAACCTTTCACTTCCGACTATCCCTTTTTGACTGGATGTTCTCTTCGACTTTCAATCATCCAAGGTACAAGGTCCTATGCCATTGTATATTGATTAATCTGACACATCTGTGCACAACCTAATTCAAAGCTAAGTATTCCAATCAAGGGCCCAATGCTCTTTTGGGCTTCAAATCTTACCTAGATTTCTGTTTTCATACATATATTTCACCTATATATTCTCATACATATCGCAGGTTCCCAATACCATTATTCATCCAGCAGAATGATTCCTAACCCAAATCACACATGTTATTAACCCTAACCATACACTGTTCCCTCAATCTAACATTACAGAACAGCAGGGACAGAGTTGGTCTTACAATACAGGAATGTAGTGGATCTTCCACCTGCTGAAAACCTCAAAGGTCCATGCAGAAATGATCCCTGGAGAACATGTAGGCAACTATGAAGGACGTGAGAGAGCAAAAGTCATATTCCATGGAAAACAACCTGGTAAGGATGAAGGGTTGTGTCTCATTCACCCTCTCTCCTTAATGTAGAAAAGATGGACCAACCAAGACCTTTGTGGAGAGCTGTTCCTGGGTTCCTATGGTTGAGATACCTATCTAACTTGTGAAAGTGTCAGAGGAAGTATGGAAGCAACTGTTCGGAAAAAGTGGTTGCTAAGGCAGTCACCTCATTCAGTTCCTGAAGGAAGTGACCTCACCTCACTTCCTTGGTGATGGAACTCTGTGAACTTGGGATCCAGGAAGTCAGGCATCCAGAACCAGTCCAATTCCCAGTACAGTGGGATCACTTGTTTAAATTTACCAAGGACAGAGTCAGTCTTTCTTGGTACCTACTGATGTGAGGATGGCCAAATGCCAGGAAAGTTTGAAGACTGCCCTTTCCAGAGAAAGCAAGAAGTGGCTCACCTCGGGCTCCTGATATTTCACAGAGTTGGCCAAGGAGACCAGATATGAGAAAGGACAGGCCATTTCTGGGGAACATAGTATAGCCCACCATTCAGAGGACACTCTGGATAGTCACAGACTTACTTTGGGGAAGGAGGTGCCTTTTACAGTGTGGGTGTGAGTTTGTGGTTTTGTCTTATATTCTGAGAATAGGTAGGGAAGGCGGCTTGCTTGGTTTGGAGTGGAATGTTTCTAGAAAGTCTTTTGACAAGGCGAGTGTTTCTATGTCTGTGTATCCCACTGTGTCCTTGGTTGTAGACATTAGAAAAGAGAATGAATCAATGGATGTGTCCTGTCTAGTTGAAAGCTTCCCAGCATTCATCCTACCCATTATAGGAATGGATTGCAGGTTGCCTTATCGATGGACAACATGTACTGTCTTCCTAAGTTCCTGTTTTCTTCCTGAATTCTGGCCATTCTCCAGAATAGGCTCATGGTTTTGTGTCCAAAATATGTCCCACCTCCAAACTCTGTGACATGGCCATGTAATCCATAGCTGAAGGGAATGGCAAGCATCTCAGAAAACTCAGATATCAGTGTGACCAGGAAAGTCTCAGTGGAGAAACCCTGCTTTGGCCCTTTTGCTTACCTATTGTTCTGTTGCCCTGAATGTCAGGAAGGTCTTTGCCTCAGGCCACCCTTTGTGAAGCCTGAAGAAAACAGTTTTAAAATGGAAATGAATGGGCATCACCTGTGGCTCTTTGCTTAATTACTTTGGAAAGGAATGTCTCTGAATCAGCCTCTTGGCCCTGTGTGAGGCTGTGGCTTAGATTATCAGCATCGGATGGATCTAAAGAAAGATCCAATGTGTGCATCCAAAACCAAAATGGCAAAAAATCAGTCATTGTGGATGAAGTCTCTTGCCTTCCTCTGTTTGGTTCTTGACCTCCATCAAGGGAGTATTGGGATTTTTTGGGTCAAATGAGTTCTTCCAATCCCTGCAAAGGTGCTTGGGTTTAATAATGACTCCAAATCACATAAGGAATCTATACCTGACAGTCAGTAGGCCTCAAATTGCAGAAACAGAGCAGTATTAATGGCAGAACTATGTAATCAATCCTGGTTCACAGGAAGGGTGTCCAGGCCACCCTGAATTTAGGCAAATGAGGAGAAGGGAGCTTATTATGGACACTCTATTGGGCTGTGCCATTTAAGGAAACCTCCAGCCAGAGGTTATGATGAGTGACTATATGGAAGTAGATGAGGGCCATGTGGGATTGTTTTGATTTTAATTGTGGTAACTTGTGTTGCTTTTGGATGAGATGACTGTGTTCACCTGGGCTTTAACACTGGCGTGATTCTCCTAAGAGACTGAGTTCTGTAACTGACTTCAGAGTAGTAATTGCTTTGGAAATGGATATGTTTTAATCAGCCTCTTGGCCCTGTTTGAGGCTATGGCTTAGATTATCAGCACCAGATGGATCTAAAGAAAGATCCCATGTGTGCATCCAAAACCAATATAGCCAAAATAGCAGTAATTGTCGATGAACTCTCTCGCCTTCCTCTGTAAGGTTCTGAAAGAATAAAAGAAATTGAAATTGAAACGTAAAAAACCAGGTTTTGTAAAGTTTCCAAGCTGCACTCAGCACCTGAAATTCCTGTGGCAGTTAAGACAATTCCCGGATTTGCACATTAGATGTGTGTTGAAATCTTCCCTGAGGACCTAGTTACTTAACAGCCCCTCCCCAGAAACCATGCAGCTCACCACGTATACATCACAGTGCATCCAGCAATCAATTTAAATGTATACCCCTTCTTAGGGCTGACCTATCACCCCCTGCCCAACCTGTTCCCGCCAATGAATGTGCTAATCATGTTTTAGAGTTGTTATTTGATTTTCCCATGGAATATGATGATTTGCTAAAGGAGGCTATGATGTGTGTAAAGTCCCTACCCTCTCTAAAGAATGTATATAAACTCCGCTCGAGTGGTTCTTAGGGCTCTTTGTTCTTTGCTCCTCTGAAGTGAGCCCTGAGCTCCAGCATGCTATACCCCCAATAAACCCTTTGGTGTTGCATGAGAAAGCCTGTTGGTGGTCTTTTCCTCCGATGTTCGCCCCACCTTTTCATCTGGAGGCCCCAGGTGAGATATCCAGCGCAGCGGACGAAAGACCCCAAGGGACTCCTCTCAGGGTAAGAAAGGCGCCTCTTTCTGGTTTCGGGTTTCAGGTGAGGGCTTGGCAAAGTGGCTGTCGGTGAAGAGCATTAGCTCTCTCTGACGGTGGCTGGGAGACGTGTTACAGAGCTACTGGCCACGTCCCTGGGGGACACTCCAGAGGATGAGGGAAATCAAGGAATATTAGTTTCCTCAACTCGGTTATATTTTGCTTCAGGATTCGGTTTGCCAGCCCATCAGGTTTTGCTGGCTACACAGTTTTGTTCATTGTCCCGAACTCATGTTGAGTTTACTGTCTGTCTTTATTGTCTAACCCATCAGGTTTTGCCAGTTACTGAGTTCTAATATTTGTCTTGGACCCATGTTAAACGTTTACTGTTTGTCTTTGTCTGTGTTGCGTTTGTGTCTTCACTGTCTCTTTTTGAGTAACTCCCATTATGGGACAAAGCACTTTCTTGCTTCTGTCGCTGACCCTTGATCATTGGACTGATGTCCGCTCAAGGGCCCAGAATCATTATTTTTCAGTTAAATGTCAGACCTGGCAGACTCTCTGTGCTTCAGAATGGCCCATCCTCAAAGTCGGGTGGCCCGCAGAAGGATCCTTCTACTTCCCTCTAATCCGAAAAGTCAGAGATATTGTCTTTCAGCCGGGACCACGTGGCCACCCAGATCAACAGCCATATACCCCTTCCCCAGGATCCTATCATTCAAACCTTCCGTTCCCTCCCCATCTTCCCCCCATTCTTCCTGAGTCACAAGACTGGACAATCCTCCCCCTCCTTATCCTCTACCCTCGCTCCCCAACCGCCAACACATTCCAGATGATTCTCCCACCACTGACTCAGCCTCTCCACCACTAGAGGCAATTGGGCCAGACCCAAGCCCTCCAAGGGACTTCTCCGCAGCAGCAGCAGCCCCTCCTTTTCTGGTGGAAGCTGGGCCACCTGAAGAAACCCGCCAGCTACGGAAAATAGAAAACTCAGAAGCCACTGTGATGCTCCCTCTTCGTCCTTATGGGCCCATGAACCGACAAAACTGGGACCCCAACACCTTTGAAGGTTGGTAGCATTTGTCCACTTATCACCGGGCTCTAATAGCGGGGCTCCGAGTGGCCGCCAGAGGGCCGACTAATTTGGCCATGGTAAGAGAGATAATCCAAGGTCCTAATGAGTCTCCCTCTATGATTCTGGAGAGAATTATGGAAGCAAATAGAAAATATACTCCTTTTGATCCTCAGGCAGAGGACAAAAAAACCTCTGTTGCAATGGCCTTTATCCAGCAGGCTGCCCTAGATATTAAGAGAAAGTTACAACGTCTAGATGGATTACAAGATATGACCTTAAGAGATTTAGTCAGAGAAACTGAGAAAGTATATTATAAGAGAGAAACTGAGGAGGAATGGGAACAGATGAGAGAGAAGGAAAGGGAACAAAAGGAGGATGAAAGGAGCAAAAGGCAGACTAAATCATTGGCTAAGGTTTTGGTCAGAGCAGCAAATAGACCAGAAGTTAAAAAGCACGGAGACATGAAGGGATACATGGTCCCATGCCAAAGGCTGCCCCTGGCCTCAGATCAATGTGCCTACTGTAATGAAAAAGAAAACTTGGACAAAGAGTGCCCCAAAAAGAGGCAGAGAAACCAGTATAGGACCAGACTTGAAGGATCCAGCCACTGCCTCACCCTGAAGTCATATCGTTTACGAACGAGAGCAGCTTCCTCCAAGATGGTACGTGGTGGGCTGGAGCAGCAGTAGTTAGCAAAACTAATGTCATCTGTTTCTCTGGTCTCACAGAAGAGACATCAGTCCAAAAGGCAGAACTGATTGCCCTTACGAAAGCATTGGTACTAGCAACAGGCAAAAGGGCCACCATATACACTGATAGCCGCTATGCATTTGCCACTGCAAATGTGCACGGGGCTATTTACCAGCAAAGGCAGCTATTAACCTCCGCTGGGAAAGAAATAAAGAAATAAAGAACAAAGATATGATCCTCCACCTTCTCTCAGCAGTGCAGGGCCCTACGGACCTAGGCATAGTGCACTGTCCAGGGCACCAGAAGGGAAACAACCCCGTGGCGGTTGGAAACAGAAGGGCAGATGAGGAAGCTAATTGGCAGCCCTAAACGGAGTGCCTCTGTTCACTTTTTCCACACCGGGGGGAACAACAATCAGGAGACTTGGTTGCACCGGAACATTCAGGCAACTTATCATCTGAGGAGACAGATACAGAACTCTGGGAACCTACAGAGCCAAGTACACAATTTTCAAAAGCCCACCTTTATCTCAAAGACATACACCAGCTAACCCACTTAGACTCTAAGAAGTTATAGGCACTCTTAAAGGACCAAAGGAAGGAATTATTATTGACTGACTCACAGAGGAAAGAAATAACTGCGCAGGTGACTACAGCTTGTCAAGTTGGCCAATTAGTTAATACTTACCCATCGAAGCTTACTTCAGGGAAGCACTTATGAGGAATCAGACCAGGACAATTCTGGGAAGTGAGCTTTACTGAAATAAAGCCAGCAAGGATTGGACTTAAATGTCTCCTAGTCTTTGTAGATACTTTTTCAGGATGGGTCGAAGCCTTCCCCATGAAGAAAGAAACGGCTCAGCTGGTGGTCAAAAATATCCTAGAAGACATTTTCCAAGGTTCAGCCTGCCTAAGGTAATAGGGTCGGATAAGTGACCGGTATTCATGGCCCAGGTAAGACAGGGATTTGCCAGGACCCTGGGGATTAATTGGAAGTTACATTGTGCTTATAGACCCCAGAGCTCAGGACAGGTAGAAAGGATGAATAGAACCATCATAGAGACCTTAACGAAATTAAGCTTGGAGACTGGCATGAAAAATTGGACTCTGTTCCTAAGTTATGCACTGTTTTGTGCAAGAAATACCAAGTCTTCCTCTTTGTGTAACCTCACCCCTTATGAAATTCTCTATGGTGCCCCTCCTTCAGTAAGGGACCTAACCCCAACTAGGAGACTTAATGATTCCTTTCACACCCCCTTGCTTGACAGACTTAAAGCCCTTGAACAAAACCAGCACCCAGCGATACCTGTGGAAACAGTTGGCCTCTGCTAATCAGCCTGGAGATGAGGGAACCCCACATCGATATCAAGTGGGAGAGTTCATCTACGTGAGATGGCATCAGGTGTCATCCCTGGAACCCCGCTGGAAAGGACCATACCAGGTGCTGCTTATAACACCCACAGTGGTGAAAGTGGATGAGATCACTTCATAGATCCATACCACCCATATCATGCCTGCACCCTGTACAGACTCCGGCTGGAAACTGAAACAGACTGGTAACCATCTCAAGTTGCGTGTCCGTCGTGTGGGTAGGGCTATGGATTCTTCCCCTGACCATCAGCAGTCCTAATCCCCATCAGCCTGTTCAGCAACGATGGCAAGTTATAAATCCTACTGGGCAAGTAGGGTGGTGTATTTCACATACAGCCCCCTTATGGAATTGGTGGCCATCTCTCCCCCCGGACATTTGTCAGCTTCCCATAGGCCTCTCTGACTGGGATCTCCCTGACATAGAGGACCCCACACAGATCCCACTCAAATGCAAACCAGGGCAACATAGACCACTCTACCCCATGAATTATGGATGTCATCTCCCCAAGCTCATGTGTAAACTAGCCAGTCAAGACTATTATGTGTGCCCAGCAGATTTCCAAAGTCGCAAACAGGCCCAAACCTGTGGAGGACCCAGTAACTTTTTTTTTAGATCTTGGGGTTGTGAACAAACGGAAGCTGCATGGTGGAACCCAAACTCCCCAGACAGCAAGATTTGGGTAGGATGAAATGACACCTGGATTGATCCCAAGAAATGTGCCACTAGCCAAGTGGTGTCAAAAACTCGCTGTGGAAAGAATAGTCTATGTTACCCCCTCAATATAACTTTCACTTCCAAAGGAAGGGGCTACCTCAGAACAAAATGGCCTATGAGAAATACGTGGGGAATGCAATTCTATATTTATGGCCCCGGTTATGACTTTGGTCTCTGGTTCACCCTCCAGCTTAAAAAGAAAGAAAATCCCACAGCAATAGGGCCCAATCCCCTCAAGCCAGGAATTAAGCCTCCTAAACCTCCCATGCCTAGATCTACCAGAACCCCTCTACCATCTCATAATTCCCGGTTTCCGTCTTTGCCTACTTCCCCAGTCCAGAGTACAGCTGACTCCACCCCCTGGGAACTAATTAAAGGAATGTTTATGGTACTGAACTCCACATAGTCAGAACTCATTGCTTTTCAGCCCAGGTATTTGACAGCTCTGTAAATTATTGTTTAATGGTGCAGATACTCCCCAGGGTGCTCTATCATGATGCAGAATCATTCGAAGGTCTACTTGGGGGACAAACAACCCAATTTCACCGGGAGCCATTGTCCCTTACTCTAGCCATCCTATTGGGGATAGGAGGTCCTGCAGGAGTGGGTATGGGAACAGCTGCTATGATCCGTGGGTCACAACAATTGGCCCAATTAGAAACATCAATAGATCAAGACTTGAAGACGTTAGAAACCTCTATCACAGTGCTGCAGGAAACCTTAACCTTTCTCTCTCTCTGCATTTGTTTTACAGAATAGGGGAGGACTAGATTTCCTCTTCATGAGGGAGGGGGTCTCTGTGCGGCACTGAGAGAATACTGTAGTTTTTATGCTGACCCTACTGGAGTTGCAAAATAATCCATGAGTAAATTAAGAAAATAACTTGAATAGCGCCAGAGAGAAAGGGAGATTCAACAAGGGTGGTTTGAGTCATGGTTTACCCAGTCCCCCTGGTTAACTACACTCCTATCAGACTTAGCTTGACCCCTGATCATCCTTAAGGTGTTGCTAACTGTGGGACCTTGTTTGCTTAACCGCATAGTTTCCTTATTCCAGGCTCAGATTGGGTAGGTAAAACTCATGCTAATCAGACAGAAATATGCTCCACAGGCAGAAATAGAATTTGAGACGCCAGAATAATTATGAAACATTACTTTTAAGATTAAAAGTAGTCAGAAAAAGGAGTGGGAAATGAAAGAATAAAATATATTAAAATTGAAATGTAAAGAACCAGGTTTTGTAAAGCTTTCAAGCTCCACTCAGAACCTGAAATTCCTGTGGCACTTAAGACAATTCCCAGATCTTCCTATTAGATGTGTGTTGAAATCTTCCCTGACCAGCTAGATACTTAACACCCCTTCCCAGAAACCATGCAGATCTGCACGTATACATCTCAGGGCTTCAACCAATCAGTTTAAATGTTAACCCCTTCTCAGGGCTGACCAATCACCCACTGCACGACCTGTTCCCGCCAATGAATGTGCTAATCATGTTTTAGAGTTGTTATTTGATTTTGCTGGGGTATAAGATGATTTTCTAAAAGAGGCTATGATGTATGTAAAAACCCTGCCCTCTCCATAGAATGTATATAAACTCTGCTCAAGTTGTTCTGGGGCTCTTTGTTCTTTGCTCCTCTGAAGTGAGCTCTGAGCCCCAGCATGCTGGACCCACAATAAACCCTTTTGCGGTGGCATGAGACAGTCTCTTGGTGGTCTTTTCCTAAGACGTTCGTCCGAACTTTTCAGTTCCTGACTTCCATCAAGTGAGAATAGGGATCCTTTGGGTCAAAAGAGTTCTTCAAAGCCCTACAGTGGATAGTCCATAGGGGCTTGGGTTTTGTCATGACTCCAAATCACAGAAAGAATCAATACCTGACAGTCAGTAGGCCTCAAATTGGAGAAGCAGGGCAGTATTAACGGCAGGGCTATTTGATCATTCCTGGTTCAAAGGAAGGGTGTACAGTCCACCCTGATGTTAGGCAAATGAGGGGCAAAAGAGCTTATTTTGGACACTGTCTTGGGCTGCACCCCTTATGGAAACTTTCAGCCAGAGGTTATGATGAGTGTCTATATGGAAGAATATGAGGCCCATGTTGGAGGGTTTTGATTTAATTGCGGTCATTTGTGTGGCGGTTGGAAGAGATGCCTGGGTCCTCTTGGGCCTGAACACTGGTGTGATTCCCCTTAGAGACTGAGTGCTGGAACGGACCTCAGAGAAGTGTTGCCATGAATTGTGTTGGGATTTTAGGAGGCCTCGCATGAGAATTGCCCTTGGAAAATGCGATCAGGGTCGCTTTCCACAGAGACTGGAAATCTCAGCCAGGATATCACATGATTTTATTCTGAAAGACTTGGCAACCATAATTGAGAGTCAAAACACACATGGAACTCACATGTAGACCTCAATGGGCCTGGCTTCATATGACCTTTTGGCCACTCTTTGGGAACCCTTGCCTGTGAGAGTTCTCCAGATCTTTCATTGAAATGAGCTTTCTCACCATTTAAGGGTTCCTAAATGAATTGAAATCCACAGTGCCTCCAATTTCATCCTTGAAAAATGGCTATATAAATACCATTAAATTTTTGAAATTTCAATGACCTGGTGGCACTGGAGAAACTTTGGGTGTCCTGTTGCTGATCATGAGTATACCAGAGAGTGCCTTGATTGACTGGGTTTCCTGAAAATGGTGTAGAACAGAGAAGCCTATAGGTTGGATCCTGCTGAGTAGTGGGCCTAGAGAAGTGGTGGGCATATGTGTGATAAAACATCTGTGGTAGGGGAATGAGGATCTACCATTGGATTCCAAATTGCTTGGGACTGACATGGTGCAGCCAGCATAAATTTCTATTTAAAGGCATCTTGATATATGGAGAGGTTTCAAGGCAATGTTCAGAATCAGCTTGCTATGTTCAAGGGGGTAAACTATGTGGGTTAGAAACCTGGTAGGTGCATTCTCCTGCAGAACCTGACCCACCACATGTGACATAACTCCCACCAGCACTGTGTCCCAGTTGAGCTCCATGTATTTGGTGAAGCAAATACCAAACTCCCAGTGCAGGAGCAAGAAACACAATGGAGAGTGGAAGAGCAATAAATGACTATACAGTCCACACAGGGAGACACTTAGCCACCAGTGGCCACAGTATACCCACAAAAAGAGAATCCAGCACTCTTCCCTCATGTTCATTGGAATATTACAATTTATGTCCTCCAGGTCACATAGATGCTGACCCAGCTTTGATCATCTCACTAGAAAAAAAGCCAAAGCTCCTGACAACAACATATATTTCAAGTGCCCAAACTCAGAGGCAGTTTCTCAAGAAGTCATTAGGCCAGCAGAGCTCCATTATTGTGGAGTGTTTACCCTGTCCCTTACTTTTGGAAACTCCTCTACCACGTCCATGGTTGTGAACTCCTTATCATATTCCATTCCAAATAAGTATTCACAGATTTTCTAACACTTCTCCTCTAATTGTGTCTTACTTGGGGTGAAGGTAATGTCAAGGCATTGTTCTGGATGAAAGTGGGAAGATTTTTGTGTAGCACATATTTGCATACACATTGGATAAATTTTCCAATTTTCCATTCAAAATACTGAATCCCTGACATTAACACATACTCTACTAGATTCTGAATACTAATCCTAATATGTTGGAGAAAAATAACCCAAAAAGAATAGAACTACAAGCAGTTCAGAGGAGGCATGGTGTATAGTTGGACTTGCCTTTTGCATAATATAGGGTAGGAGTTATAAATCCAGTCAATTTTTTTTTGGAAATAGTTCTCCATATGTTTTTAATGCCTATTCAGGACCTGTATTTTTATATGCACATATAGAATCCTACCTGTTACCACACGTTCATTCTTGTGTGGTGGCTGAATTGGCAGATACAAATTCTGACAAGGGATCACTCCTCCTAAACGCTGTTGGAATTGAAAATTCAACCTATGTGTGAGCTTCCTAGTTGAACAACATTATACATAAATCCATGTTCAGTAAAATGAATTTATTTGAATCTGTGCATGATATATATTTCTTGGTGATTTTCAATTGACATATAGTGCTACTTTTTAATGTCTGTGTATATGTGTGTGTGTGTGTGTGTGTGTGTGTGTGTGTGTGTGTGCATGAGTGTGTGTATATATATACACACACACACACACACACACACGCACACACACACTCTCCAGATTATTCAAAATATGAAATATATGTGTCTTATTTTACACTTCCTAAATTTTTCATATTCATGAATGTGGATTTATAATAATCTTTTCACAAGATTATTCTGAGAAATATTCACATACCTTACTAGAGTCTGACAACTAATCCTAAGATGATGGAGAAAAATAATGCAAACAGAATAGAAATACAAGAAGTTCAGTGGAGGCATGGTGTATAGTTGGACTTGCCTTTTGCATGATAAACGCTAGGTGTTATAAATCTAGTAAATTTTCAATTGAAATAATTCTTCATGTGTTTTTAAAATTAACAAATATGTGAATTCCTGTATCCCTTTGTCTGTATCCTATTCATCACATGTATTTTTACATGCACTTATAGAATCCTACCTGGTATCACAGGTACATTTTTGTGAGGTGGCTGACTTGGCCGATACAAATTCTGAAAAAAGATCACTCCTCTTAAACGTTGTTGGAAACGAAAATTCAACCTATGGTTGAGTCCCCTGGTAGAACAACAATATACATAAATCCATGTTCAGTAAAATATATGTTTTGTCATCTGTGAATAATATATATTTATTGATGAATTTTGATTGGCATATATATTACTACTTATTAATGTCTTTGTGTGTGTTTTGTGTATATATAAATATGTGTATATATATACAAATACACACTCTCCAGATTTTTCAAACTATGAAATATATGTGTCTTATTTAAATTCCCTAAATTCATTCATGTTCATGGACTTGGATTTATAATCAACTTTTCACAAGATTATTCTCAGAAATATCCATCCACCTGAAAAACATATTTGTATCCTAGTACTGAACACTAAGTTGAATGAATGGTGCATACAAAAACTAATATTTCTACAGTAACTGACCCAGTTTAACATCAATGCAAGTAGATTCCGATGGGACAAGGTGTGTATTTTGACGTTCAATTTTATTCTACACTGGTACTTAATATTTCTTCATATAATGGACATCATAGAATATATATTTCATCCACAAATTCACAAATTTATGGGAATTTGTTTCACTTACAATCAATTCCTGCTTTTGAACACATGTATTTCTCCAGGTGTCTTGATTGGTCTTTTCATTAGACTTCTTTCCAAACACATTTTTTTCGATTTCCATAATCAATTTTGAAGCAAAACTCACACACACTTCATGATAAACTATAACCCTAATATTACCAATAGATATATAACTGGTTTGAATGAATGTATGTACATAAATATAAAATTTCCTGTATATTTTCAGATATCAATTCAATCCATTATTTAAAGTTGAAAACAGTGATACTATTTATTCACAGTATGGTTTAGTCATGCATTATCTCTATATTCATAGAAAAAGGGTGCACCTATTTGTACCCCCAATACTAATTTATATGTCTTCAATATATTGCTCCTAGAAATGGTGGAAGAAATACTCATGTCATCTGATCTACATATATATTTTATCAGTGTAATATTCTGGACACAAAAAAAGCAAATGTCACACTTATGTTTGTACCAAATCCTAAAGAGAAAGTGTGCATGGATTACTAAAAACACCCATGTCCAGGTTGCCTAATGCTCTCAAATGTCTATCCTATTGGTGACTACATATTTGTTTCTTCCTAAGATTATATATTCAATCTCAAGCCTGTTGAATATGTCTAATCCTATCACTCACTATATACTTTGCCTGATTTCCTAATGTCTCTATTGATATCTGCTTTCCTACATATTTTTTCCAGTTCATCACTGTGACCGACTCTTCACATGTGCTGACATTTACATTCACTCTCTAACCAAAACTCTATTGCTAAAGAACTTTTGGTCCAAATCCTATACTCACTTTTCTATCTAAACCAACACTATCTTCCTAATCCTATCGACTATGCCTTTTTGACTGGATGTTCTCTTAGACATTCAATCAACCAAGGTACATGGTCCTTTGCCATTGTTTATCTATTTATTTGAGACATCTGTGCAGAACATAGTTCAAAGGTAAGTATCCCACTAAAGTGACCAATGCCCTTCTGGGCTTCAAATCTTACCTAGAATTCTGTTTTCATACTTATATTTCACCTCTATATTATTAAATATCACAGAATACCAATACCATTATTCATCCAGAAGAATGATTCCTAACCCTAATCAAACATGTTATTAACCCTAATCATACACTGTTCCCTAATCTAACTTTACAAAAGAGCAGGCACAGAGTTGGTCTTACAATACAGGAATATAGGAAATCTTTCACCTGCTGAGAAGCTCAAAGGTCCATGTAGATATGATCCCTGGAGAAGATGTAGGGAACTATGAAGGACCTGAGAAAGCGAAAGTCCTAATACATGGCAAAAAAAACCTGGTCAGGACGAAGGGATGTGTCTGAATCAGCCTCTATCTTTTTAATGTAGAGAAGATAAACCAAACCAGGCCTATGTGGAGAGCTGTTCCAAGTGCCTATGGTTAATATAACATTCTAACTTGTGAAATTGTCACAGGAAATAGGGGCAGCCTCCATCTCAAAGGACCGTTTGAAGAAACTGTTAGGACAAAGTGGTTGCCAAGGCAGTGACCTCATTCAGTTTCTGAAGGAAGTGACCTTACGTAATTTCCTTGGTGATGGAACTCTCTGAACTTGGAATCCAGGAAGCCAAGCACCCAGAGGCAGGCCCAGTCTCAGTCCCAGTGGTCTCACTTGTTTAGACTTACCAAGGACAGAGTCCGTCTTTCTTGGTAAATACTGATGTGAGTATGGCCAAATGCCAGGAGAGCTCTGAAGAGCGGCCTTTCCTAAGAACGCAGGTAGTGGCTCACTGCTGGGCCCTGACAACTTCACAGAGTTGGCCAAGTAGACCAGATCTTAGACAGGACAGGCCATTTCGGGGGAACAAAAAATGGCCCACCATTCAGAGGACTCTCTGGATAGTCATATACCTACTTGGGGGAAAGAGGTATCTTTGTGGGTATGGGTGTGAGTTTGTGGTTTTGTCTCATGTTCTAAGAATACGTAGGAAAGGCAGTTTGTTTGGTTTGGAATGGACTGTGTCTAGTAAATCCTTTGACAAGGCGAGTGTTTCTATGTCTGTGTATCCCACTGTGTCTGTGGTTGTAGATATTAGAAAAGAGAATGCATCAATGGATGTGTTATGTCTAGTAGAAAGCTTCTCAGCATTCATCCTCCCTAATTTATGAATGGACTGTGGCTTGCCTTATAGATGTACAACACCTACAATCTTCCTAAGTTCCTGTATTCTTCCTGATTTTGGCCTCTCTCTAGAATAGGCTCATGATTTTGTTTCCAAGTTATGTACCACCTCCAAGCTCTGTGACATGGCTATGTACTGGATAGCTGAAGGGAATGGGAGCATATCAGAAAACTCAGATATCAGTGTGACTAGGAGAGTCTCAGTGGAGAAACCCTGCTTTGGGTCTTTTGCTTACCTATTTGTCCGTTGCCCTGAATGTCAGGAAGGTCTTTGCCTCAGGTCGCCCCTTTGTGAAGCCTGAAGAAAACAGTTTTCAGATGGAAATGAATAGGCATCACCTTGGGCTCTTTGCTTAATTGCTTTGGAATGGGATGAGTCTGAATCAGCCTCTTGGTTCTGTGTGAGGCTGTGGCTTAGATTCTCAGCACCGGTTGGGTCTAAAGAAAGATCCCATGTGTGCATCCAAAACGAAAATGGCCAAAAGAGCAGTCATTGTGCATGAAGTCTCTCACCTTCCTCTGTAATGTTCCTTCCTCCGTCAAGTGAGAATAGGGATTCCTTGGGTCTAATGAGTTCTTCAAAGCTCTGTAGACTCTAGCCCATTGGTGCTTGGGTTTTCTCATAACTCCAATTCACATAAAGAATCTAAACTCCACAGTCAGTAGGCCACAAATTGGAGAATTGAAGCAGTATTAACAGCAGGCATATTTAATCACTCCTGGTTCACAGGAAGGGAGTCCGGGCCTTTAGGCAAATGAGGGGTAAGGGAGCTTCTTTTGGACACTGTCTTGGGCTGTGCCTCTCAAGTAAACCTCCAGCCAGAGGTTATTATGAGTGTCTTTATGGAAGAAGATGAGGGCTAAGTGGGAGTGTTTTGGTTTTAAATGTGATCACTTGTGTGGCGGTTGGAAGAGATGATTGGTTACACCTGGGCTTCAACTCTGGTGTGATTCCACTTAGAGACTGATTTCTGGAACTGACCTCAGATAAGTATTGCAATGAATTGTTTTGGGATTTTAGGAGGCCTCGCATGAGAGTCGCCCTTGGAAAATGAGTCTTTGCCCAGGGTTGCTTTCCACAGAGCACTGGACATCTCAGCCAGGATATCACATTATTTTATTCTGAAAGACTTGGCAACCATAGTTGAGAGTCAAAACAAATAAGGACCTCACATTGTAGACCTCAATGGGCCTGGCTTCATGTGAACTTTTGGCCACTCTTTGGGAAGCCTTGCCTGTGAGAGTTCTCCAGATCTTTCATTGAAATGAGCTTTCTCACCATTTAATGGTTCCTAAATGAATTGAAACCCACAGTGCCTCCAACTTCATCCTTGATAAATGGTTAGATAAATACCATGAAATGCTTAAAATTCCCATGAACAGGTGGCACTGGAGAACCTTTGGATGTCCTGTTTCTGATCATAAGTATACCTGAAGGTGCCTTGATTGACTGGGTTTCATGAAAATAATATAGAAAAGACATGCTAGTAAGTTGGAGGCTGCTGAGTAGTGGACCTAGAGAAATTGTGGGCAGGTGTGTGATAAAAAATCTGTGGTGTGGCCATGTGGATATGCCATTGGCTTCCAAATGGATTAAGACTGATATGGTGCAGCCAGCAGACCCTTCTATGTAAAGGCATCTTGTGATATTGAGGAGTTTCAGGGCAATGTTCAGAATCAGGTTACTATGCTCAAAGAGGCAAGCTTGTGCGATAGAAGCCTGGTTGGTGCATTTTCCTGCAGACCCTGACCCACCAAACGTGACAGAACTCCCTCCAGCACTGTGTCCCAGTTGAACTCCTTGTTTCGTGAAGCAAATACCAAACTCCCAGTGCAGCAGCAAGAAACACCACGAAAGATGGAGTATGAACAAATGGGTTCACAGTGCACATGGGGAGACACTTAGCCCCCAGTGGCCACAGTTTACCTACAAAGAGAGGATTTAGCAATGCTTCCTCATGTTCATTTTAAAATAAGTAACCATGTCCTCCAGGTCCCATAGATGCAGACCCAGCTTTGATGGTCTCACTACAATGGAAGCTAAAGCTCCTGAGAACAACATATATTACATGTGCCCAACCTCAGAGGGAGTTTCTTAAGAAGACTTTAGGCCAGCAGAGTTCCATGTTTGTGTGTGGTGAGCCGCTTCTGCAGATAATGGTCGCCATTGCAGGATGGTGCTGGCTCCACTGTGGTCTGTAACAAACAACTCCTTGTTTGGGAGAGTTGGTGCATGGTTTTTCAGCACCCTGTGAGAAAGTTCCACGTGGAAGCTTTGCATTGGGGCTTGGGATGCTTTATTAAGGCTGGAAGGGGCATCCAACAAGGAAGAAGAAGAAATATCAAGGGCCTGAATAAACTGCTGAAAGAAGATTCCTGAGTTGTGTCTTCCTTGCGGGCAAGGGGTCGCGACAAGTGGTGCTGAAAACCCGGGAACCAGAACTTTCAGCAGTCAGGGGTGTTGCACCGGTTAGTCCCATGTAAGTGGGACCCGCGGTCAAAGCGGAGGTTAGTCCCAGGTAAGTGGGACCCGCGGTCAAAGCGGGGATTAGTCCCAGGTAAGTGGGACCCGCTATCAAAGCGGCAGCTCCTCTGTAAAGCCAGAGAGAGCATTACATCTTATTGCAGCTGCACTGTGTACTTTCGCTCTTACTTTCACTTTTGTTTTTTGTGTGTCTTTTGTTGTGTCATGAGTGCCGTATCTTCAAGTCCGCTTCTCCTTGCCCTAGATAACCTGTTACGTTCCAAGGGCCTAGAAGTGAAACGTAGTACTTTACAGAGATTTTTACGGAAGACAGATATTGCTGCACCGTGGTTTGCGTTCTCGGGCAGCCTTACTATACCTAGTTGGGATAAGTTAGGCACAGATCTTGACTTTGCTTCTGAGCAGGGCATATTAGAGGGTGGGGTCATACCCCTTTGGAAGATGATCCGTAGTTGCCTCGCAGATGGCAGATGTCAGGAAGCACTTACTAAAGGACAAGAAGTTTTTGAGCAACTACATGAGGAAAAGTCTGAAGGATCACATAGTGAAGTGGCAGAGAACATTGGGAGTAAGAGTAGTGAGAAGGCAAAAGAGCCTGAAACTAAAAATAGGAGAAGGCTCTACCCAGACTTGGCTGAATTAAAAACGCCTGAGAACACAAGCGGCTCAGAGAGTTCTGAGGACCTTGATATATTGTTACAACAACTACGAAAGATAAAAGTGAAGAAAAAGAAAAAAGGGATACAGGGCACCCAGGCCTACTGTAAAAAGGGGACGGGATCCAATATCGGTCAACAACACTCTGAGGAGGAGGAGGTAGAATATCTCAAAGAAGATATGGTGCCGGTTGCCCCACCCCCGTATGTGGGGGGGAGCCAAAATTCCGGGAGATATTTTCATGCGCAAGTTTGGAGGACAGTTAATACAGATATGGGACTTGCATACCCTGTATTTCAGGACAATAACAGGGGAAGATATCATGAGCCTTTAGACTTTAAGAAAATTAAAACCTTGGCGGAATCTTTCCGCACTTATGGCGTGGATGCCGCTTTCACCCTTACTCAGGTGGAGGGACTTGCTAGATTTTGTATGACTCCTTCAGATTGGGCTAGCCTTGTTCGGGCTTGTATTTCTCCAGGTAAATATTTGGACTGGAGAGCCTTTCTGCTAGAGGGCGCCGTTGAGCAGGCCGCCCAAAACTATGCGGCGGGACACCCCCATTGGGACAAGGATATGCTTTTAGGACAAGGCAGATTTGCTAATCAACAGACAGGATTCCCTCCTTAGGCATATATTCAAATTAACAACATTTGCATTCGGGCATGGAAGTCACTTCCAAATAGAGGAGAGGTGTCTGGTTACTTGACTAAGATTCTGCAGGGCTCTACAGAACCCTTTTCAGATTTTGTAGCAAGGATGGTGGAGGCCGCTGGAAAGATTTTTGGGGACGCTAATAGGCACCTACAGGGGCGTAAGCATCCTGTGCTAGCTCATCAAAAGCTTAACAGGTTTGGTCTGGGTTTTTCCTAGGGGCCACTGGGGCTCAAATACCCATAACATGGCTCACCGAGGAGCCTGTTTGGGTGCCTCATTGCCCTCTTCCCTCGGCTAAACTGGCAGCAGCCCATGATCTAGTCAAAGAACAACTTGATTTGGGTCACATCCAACCTTCTACTTCTCCATGGAATACTCCCATATTTGTCATTAAAAAAAATCAGGGAAGTGGCGCCTACTGCATGATCTACAAGCAGTTAATGCTCAGATGCAACTTATGGGACCCATTCAAAGAGGGCTGCCTCTGCTCTCCTCTGTTCCTCAAGGCTGGGATATAATGGTTATTGACATTAAAGACTGTTTCTTTTCCATTCCTTTGCATCCTAAAGATTCACAACGTTTTGCTTTCACCCTTCCCTCGTGTAATCACGAGGAACCAGATCAAAGGTTTGAGTGGGTGGTGTTGGCACAGGGGATGGCTAACAGTCCCACGATGTGCCAAATGTATGTGGGAAAGGCACTCGCACCTCTCAGACATAAGTATTCCTCCACCAAGATCATTCATTATATGGATGATGTGTTATTGGCCACAAAATTAGAACAGACAGTTAATGAGGCTTATAAAGAACTCGTGATGCTGTTGGCTCAACATGGACTGCACATCGCACCTGAAAAGGTTCAAACAGGGGATTCTATCAGGTATTTGGGAGCGACAATTGGGTATGACAAATTAAAACCACAAAAAATTACCATCAGGACTCAAGATTTCCAAACTCTAAATGATTTTCAAAAATTGCTGGGAGACATTAATTGGATAAGAGGATATTTACATATTCCTAATATTGTGCTCCAGCCTTTGTATGCTACTCTTAACGGTGATCCAGATCTTGCTTCAGCTCGTAGCCTCACTACTGAGGCTAGAGCGGCCCTTATAAAAGTAGAAAAAGCTATACAGCATGCCACTCTATGCAGGCTCCAGAGTGATAAACCTTTCCAGTTATGTGTGCTTGCCACTATGCGGCAGCCTACTGGAGTACTGTGGCAAGATGGGCCTTTACTATGGATCCACCCACATGTATCCCCAGGAAAATCCTTAGAATATTATCCTGATGCTGTTGCAGCGTTGGCACTTAAAGGGATTCAACAAAGCATTCAATTTTTCGGCCAATCACCTTCTTCTCTTATCATACCCTACACTAAAGCTCAACTTAATGTTTTATGTGCTACTCTAGACAACTGGGCTATTCTGTGTTGCTCGTTTCAAGGGGGTATTGATAATCACTACCCTTCTCATCCATTACTCCATTTTGTTAAAGAACATCCCATCATTTTCCCTAAGGTAACTTCATCCAGTCCAATTCCGGGGGCTGTTAACATTTTTACTGATGGTTCCAAGTCTGGAATGGGAGCTTATGTAATTAATGACTCTCCCCCTATCCAGCATCAATTTGCTCCTGGAAATCCACAATGGATAGAACTACAAATTGTTATTGAAGTTTTTAAACAGTGTTCTTTTCCTTTTAATCTTATTTCGGACTCCAGGTATGTGGTACAAGCACTAAAAGTCCTGGAGGCCGTGGGAGCTATTAGTGATGCCCACAATGTGTCTGCTTTCTTTACTCAGCTTCAACAGCTTATCTCTAACCGCACTGCTTCTTTTTATCCAATGCACATCAGGGCTCACACCTCTCTTCCTGGTACGTTATCCCAGGGTAATGCCTGTGCGTGCGGACTTAGCCACTAGAGGTCAATTAATATGCTTGGCTTCCTCCTTAGAGGGGGCTAAGTTGTTTCACCAAATCTTCCATGTTAATGCATTAACGCTGCACAGGCATTTTTCCATTTCAAGAGTGGATGCTCGGCAGATAGTATTGCAATGTCCCCACTGTGTCACATTTCTTCATCCCCCTAATTATGGAGTAAACCCACGGGGATTAAAGCCATTGGTTGCTTGGCAAATGGATGTGACACATATACCTGACTTTGGTAACCTCAAGTATGTGCATGTTTCCGTTGATACGTGCTCTGGAATTATCCATGCTTCTGCTTTATCAGGAGAAAAGGCACGTAATGTCATTACTCACTGTTTAGAGGCATGGGCAGCATGGGGTGCACCTGCATCCCTTAAGACTGATAATGGACCTGCTTATACTGGCAGACAATTTACAGCTTTTTGTTCTACTATGGGAGTGCAACTTACTCATGGTTTGCCTTACAATCCTCAAGGACAAGGCATTGTTGAGTGTGCTCATCGCACCTTAAAGGAAACTTTACAAAAACAAAAAGGGGGAATAGGAGCTGAACACACTCCTAAAGAACGCCTGTCCTTAGCTCTCTTTACCATTAATTTTTCGAATTTGGATATTCATGGTGGCTTTGCGGCCGATAGACATGTGTCCCCTCAGCCCTCTGTGATTGGCTATGTTAAGTGGAAGGATGTTCTTACGGGCCAATGGAATGGCCCTGACCCCGTGCTGACATGGGCACGAGGATCTGTATGTGTTTTTCCCCAGGATCGTACGGAACCGTTGTGGGTCCCTGAACGCTTGACAAGAAGAGTCTCGACATCAACTGACCAGCAACAAGAGATACCACAACAATTCTGTGATGAGGATCTTCATTCTGCTAAGTGCTCTGGCTCTGGTGCTGGTGCCGATGGCACAGGCGACACCAATGCGGTGGTGGGCAGTGGCACGGGCATGGCCAATGCCGATGCCGGTTCATGGTAATTCTAGTGTCCTCCCCACTCTTTTTTCTACCTCATGTGAGATGTCTGCTCCCTGTGCCTCTCCTAGAGGGGACATGGAGAGAATTTTTAATCAATCTCAAGTTAATCTAACAGGAGTTTTTTGTTTCAGACTTAAAAACGCTAATTGCATTAGCCTTAAGACCAAAAATTTGACTAACTGGGAGGACCCATTGTGGTCCAATCAGGTTTCAGGGAGCATTATCAGTGCTGTATTGAGCAAGGTAGCTTCGGGGAAGCAATCAGGCTCAGGAACCCCCGCAAACAGTAGCTCTGCTCTTAACATTACTACCTTGGCTATTATCTCCGAGGTACTAATCCCAGTGCCTCCTTCTTCTAGTAGTATTCATGATGCCACTCATTTCAAGGCCTCTCCTTACTGTTCCCCTAATCTTGGTTTCCCCCCAACATTTACGCCTTGTCAGGATCATTCTTGGGAGAAACATCAAGTTGCTAAAGGTTTCTCCCTTTCCCCCTCTCTTAAGAGGTATGTTTATAACTTTAACAATAGTGCCAGCTCCTCTACAGGAGTAGGTTGGTCCTGGTTTCAATGGCTGATTTCCAATGAAAAGGGGGCTTCAGCCGATATTTCTGCATTGGCTCAGTTGGTAGGAGCCAAAAGTTGGCTGACTAATGTTTCTGGTACTGTTAGGGAAAGTGAACGAGGTAATAGACTTGCATCTGTTTCATTCAACTCTCTGTTGTATAATGCCACAATGCCTCCTGCAATGGTCTGTGTCCAATCCCCCTTCTTATTCCTTTTGGCTAAGGCGACCTTGTCGGGGATGCTGGATTGTTCTCATACTACCAGTCTCTTATCTGAGTGTTGGAATGGTTCCTGGACTGCAGCAGTGGTTATGAAAATTCCAACTTTTGTCCCAATCCCGGTCACTGCGGATCATGATAAATTCCCTATTGTTGAGCTACTTAGAGTCCACAAAGATTTTGGAATCACAGCGGCTATAGTGACAGCCGTGGCGGTATCTGCTGCTGCAGCGGTTACGGCCGGAGTGGCTATGGCCAATCAAGTACAAACTGCTGCCACCATTAATCAAGTTGTCCAACAAACTTCCACCATACTTGAATCCCAAAATACAATTAATCAACATATTTTGTCAGGGATTTTAGCTGCCAACCAAAGAATAGATTTACTCCAAGCTCAGGTAGAAGAATTAGCTGACTTAGTGCTTTTGGGTTGTGTTGACCAACGTGCACATTTATCCATAACCTCTGTCAGATTTAATGATTCCAGGAATGTTTCCCGCATCATTTGCGAATATTTGGATGGAAATTGGTCCATGGAAGCGGAAGACATGATCCAGTCTCAACTAACCCAGATAGGTGTCTTGAATAACACCCGTGTTGATCCCGTGACTTTGGGTCAATTCACCGATTGGATATCTTCTGCTTTTTCTTTTTTTAAACAGTGGGTGGGGGTAGGCATTTTTGGTGCAATGTGTTGCTTCGGTATGTTTCTCTGTTTGTGGTTTCTCTGTTGCCTCAAGGCCCGCAATGCTCACGATAAGGCTATGATCATCCAAGCTCTTGCAGCTTTAGAAAATGGCAATTCACCTCAAGTCTGGCTTGCGCATCTTAAACAGTAAATCTTTGACATGGTCGTTGCACCCCAAGTTATTATAACATTGCACTGGGATCGGCATGTCTTTCCTCGTTATTCTCTTAGTGTTGGAAAGCCCTTGCACTCTGCCGGTCTTGCTGCCATTGCACGCAGGTGGGTTTCCACACTAATGCTTCTCTATCGCCTTAAAGTCCTTGCCTTTCTTTCAGGGTGCTGTCAACTCGTTTGTCGTTGTGTACAGCCACAGTTCAGCCTCAGCTGTCCCCCTTCGTCCACCTTCGTCATGATACAGGATGCGAGGCAAGGCACTGCACTTGAGTGATTCTTGAAGTGGACCTCAAGGAGAGCATGTCCTATTGCATGCGGGTTTGATGTCCACGCCCCGCCCCACGAAAAAGGCGTCGGCTGATATGGCTTCAGATCTGGGGAAGGGCCCTCCTTAGGACTGAGCCATACTATGCAGCCACTTCTGCACAGTGGGATAGGACCTCTACTCTCGCCTGTATTGTTTTCAGAAAACAGAAAGGGGGAACTGTGGTGAGCCACTTTTGCAGATTATGGTCGCCATTGCAGGATGGCGCTTGCTCCACTGTGGTCTGTAACAAACAACTCCTTGTTTGGGAGAGTTGGTGCATGGTTTTTCAGCACCCTGTGAGAAAGTTCCACGTGGCAGCTTTGCATTGGGGCTTGGGATGCTTTATTAAGGCTGGGAGGGGCATCCAACAAGGAAGAAGAAGAAATATCAAGGGCCTGAATAAACTGCTGAAAGAAGATTCCTGAGTTGTGTCTTCCTTGTGGGCAAGGGGTCTCGACATTTGTGGAGTGTTTACATTGTCCCTTACTTTTGGAAACTCCTCTACCACCCCCAAAGTTGTGAAAATTGAGCAGTTTTCATTGCAGATATATATTCACAGATTTTTCTAACTCTTCTCCTCTAACTGTGTCATACTTGGGGCGAAGATAATGTCACAGCATTGTTCTGGATGAGATTGAAAAGATTTTTGTGTAGCAAATATTTGCATACACATTGGATCCATTTTTCAATTTTCCATTTGAAATACTGAATACATGACACTATCCCATACCCTACTAGCCTTTGACTATTCATCCTAATATGATGGAGAAAAATAACCTAAACAGAATACAAATACAAGCAGTTTAGAGGAGGCATGGTATATAGTTGAACTTTCCTTTTGCATGATAAACGGTAGGTGTTATAAATCTAGTCAATTTTTAATTAAAATAGTTCTCTATGTGTTTTTAAAATTAACTACTATGTGAATTCCTCTCTCCCTTTCTCTGTAGCCTATTCAACATCACATGTATTTTTATATGCACTTATAAAATCCTACCTGGTATTATAGGTACATTTTTGTGAGGTTGCTGACTTGGCAGGTACAAATTGTGAGAAGAGATCACTCCTCCTAAACGCTGTTGGAACTGAAAATTCCACCTATAGGGGAGCTTCCTAGTAGAACAACATTATACGTAAACTCATGTTCAGTAAAATAAATATTTTTACATATATGGATGATATATATTTAAAGATGAATTTCGATTGGCATATATATTAGTACTTTTTAATGTCTGTGTGTGTGTTTTGTGTATATATGTATATGTGTATATATATATATATATATATATATATATATATATATATATATATATATATACACTCTCCAGATTTTTCAAACTATGAAATATATGTGTCTTATTTAAATTCCCTAAATTCATTCATGTTCATGGGCTTAGATTTATAATCAACTTTTCACAATATTATTCTTAGAAATATTCATCCACCTTAAATACATATTTGTTTACTAGTAGTGAAAACTAACTTCAGTGAATGGTGTATACAAATCCTAATAATTCTACAGTAATTGACCCAGTCAAACATCAATGCAAGTATATTCCTATGGGACATGATATGTAATTTGATGTTTATTTTTATTCAACATTGGTACATTATTATTTCTTCAGTTTTTTCACATCATAGGATATATATTTCATCCACAAGTGAGCAAATTTATAGGCATTTGTTTCAACTTTAATCACTTCCTGCTTCAGAACACATGTATTGTCAGGGTTTCTTGACTGGATTTTTCATGAGACTTCTTTCCAAACACATTATTTTCGATTTCCATAATCACTTTAGATGCAAAACTCACACACTCTTCATGATAAACCAAAACACTAATATTACCATTAGATGAGTAACTGGTTGGAATGAATGATTGTATATCCATATAAGATTTCCTGTAATTTTTCAGATATCAATTCAAACCATTATTTAAAGTTGGAACAAGTTATATTATTTATTCACAGTATGGTCTATTCATGCTTTATCTCTATATTCATAAACACAGGGTACACCTATTTTTACCCCCAATACTAATTTATACGTCTTCAATATATTGCTCCCAGAAATGGTGGAAGAAATACTTATGTCACCTGATTTATGTATACATTTTATCACAGTAATATTCTGGACAAAAATTGTAAAGGTCACACTTATGATTCTACCAAAGCCTAAATGGAAAGTGAACATAGATTACTAAAAACATCTATTTCAAGGTTGCCTAATGCTCTCAAATGTGAATCCTATTGGTAACTACGTATTTCTTTCTTTCTAAGATTATATATTCAAACTCAACCCTGTTGAAAATGTCTAATCCTCTCACTCACTTTATACATTGCCTGATTTAGTAATGTCTCTATTGATATCTGCTTTTCTACATATTTTCCCCAGTTCATGATAGTGACTGACTCTTCATATGTGCTGACATATACATTCGCTCTCTAACTGAATCCCTATAGATAAAGAACTTTTGGTCCAAATCATATACTCACTCTTCTTCCTAAACCTACCGACTATCTTTCAAATCCTAATGACTATCCTTTTTTGAGTGGATGTTCTCTTCTACATTCAATCTTCCAAGGTACAAGGTCCTGTGCCATTGTATATCAAATTTTCTGAGACATCTGTGCAGAACATAATTCAAAGCTAAGTATCCCAATCAAGGGCCCAATGCCCTTGTGGGTTTTAAATCATACCTAGATTTCTGTTTTCATAATTATATTTTACCTCTACATTCTTGTAAATATCGCAGGTTCCCAATACAATTATTCATGGAGCAGAATGATTTCTAACCCAAATTAAACCTGTTATTAACCCTAAACATACACTGTTCCCTCAATCTCATTTTACAGAAGAGCAGGGACAGAGTTGTTCTTACAATACAGGAAAGTAGGGGACATTCAACCTGCTGAGAACCTCAAAGGTCCATGCAGAAATGATACCTGGAGAAATTGTAGGCAGGTATGAAGGACCTAAGAGAGCAAAGGCCAATTTGCATGGCAAACAACCTGGTCAGGATGAAAGGATGTTTCTGAATCAGGCTCTCTCTTCTTATTGTGGAGAAGATGGACCAAACCAGGCCTGTGTGGAGAGCTGTTCCCGGGTGCCTATGATTGATATACCATTCTAACTTGTGAAAGTGTTAGAGAAAGTAGGGACAGCCACCATCTCACTGGACCTTTGGAAGCAATTGTTAGGACAAAGGGGTTGCCAAGGCAGTGACCTCATTCAGTTCCAAAGAAAGTGATGTACCTCATTTCCTTGGTGATGGAACTCTCTGAACTTGGTATCCAAGAAGCCAGGCACCCAGATGCATTCCCAGTCCCAGTCCCAGTGGGCTCACTTGTGTGGATTTACCAAGGACAGTTAGTCTTTCTTGGTACCTACTGATGTGAGGATGGCAAAATGCCAGGAGAGCTCTTAAGAGGGACCTTTCCTGATAAAGCAGGTAGTGGCTCACCACTTTTTCCTGACAACTTCACAGTGTTGGCCAAGGAAACAAGAGAGGGTACAGGCCATTTCGGGGGAACATAGTATGGCCCACCAGTCAGAGGACACACCGGATAGTCAAAGACTTACTTGGGGGAAGGAGGTGCCTTTGTGAGTGTGGGTTTGTTGTTTTCTCTCATGTTCTGAGAATAGGTAGGAAAGGCGTTTTTTTTTTTTTTGTTTGTTTGTTTGTTTGGAGTGAACTGTTTCTAGTAAGTCGTTTGACAAGGTGAGTGTTTCTATGTCTGTGTATCCCATTGTGTCCGTGGTTGTAGACACGAGAAAAGACAATGCAACAATGGATGTGTCCTGTCTACTAGAAAACTTCCCAGAATTCATCCTAACTTATGAATGGAGTGTGGCTTTCCTTATGGATGGGCAAAACTTACTACCTTCCTAAGTCCCATTTTTTCTTCCTGAATTCTGGCCACTCTCCAGAATAGGATCATGGATTTGTGTCCAAGATAGGTGCCAACTCCAACGTCTGTGACATGGCCTTGTACTGGATAGCTGAATGGAATGGCCAGTATCTCAGAAAACTCAGATATCAGTGTGACCAGGAAACTCTCAGTGGAGAAACCCTGCTTTGGGTCATTTGCTAACCTATTGTTCTGTTGCCCTGAATTTCAGGAACGTCTTTGCCTCAGGCCACCCCTTTATGAACCCTGAAGAAAACAGTTTTCAAATGTAAATGAATGGGCATCACCTTGGATTCTTTGCTTAATTTCTTTGGAATAGGATGTGTCTGAATCAGCCTCTTGGCCCTGTGTGAGGCTGTGGCTTATATTCTCAGCACCTGATGGATCTAAAGAAAGATTCCATGTGTGCATCCAAAACCAAAATGGCAAAATGTTCAGTCATTGTGAATGAATTCTATTGCCTTCCTCTGTTATTTTCCTGAAATCCATCAAGTGAGAATAGGGATCCTTTGGGTCAAATGAGTTCCTCAAATCTCTGCAGAAGGGCTTGTCTTTTCTCCTGATTCCAATTCACATAAAGAATCTAAACCCCACAGTCAGAAGGCTTCAAATTGGAGAAGCGGAGCAGTATTAAGGGCAGGAATATTTGATCACTCCGGTTTCACAGGAAGGGTTTCCAGCCCACCCTGACTTTAGCCAAATGAGGGACATGGAGCTTATTTTGGACACTCTTTGGAATGTGCCCCTCATGGAAAGCTCCAACCAGAGGTTATGATGAGTGTCTACATGGAAGAAGATGGAAGCCATGTGGGAGTGTTTTGGTTTTAATTGTGGTCATTTGTTTGGCGGTGTGGAGAGATGACTGGGTCAACCTGGGCTTGAACTCTGGTGTGATTCCCCTTAGAGACTGCGTTCTGGAACTGACTCAGAGAAGTATTGTCATAAATTGTGTTGGGATTTTATGAGGCCACGCATGAGAGTCGCCCTTGGAAACAGAGAGCTTGGCCCAGGGTGGCTTTCCTCAGAGTACTGGGAATCTCAGCCAGGATATCACAGGATTTTATTCTTTAATACTTGGCAGCAATAGTTGAGAGTCAAAACACACATGGAACTCATATTGGAGAACTCAATGGGCCTGGCTTCATGTGACCTTTTGTCCACTCTTTTGGAAGCCTTGCCTGTGAGAGTTCTCCAGAGCTTTCTTTGAAATGAACTTCCTCAACTTTTAATGGTTCCTGAATGAATTGAAACCCACAGTGCCTCCAACTTCATCCTTGAAAAATGGCTACATAAATACCATGAAATTTTTGAAATTCCCATGACCTGGTAGCACTGGAGAACCTTTGGATGTTCTGTTGCTGATCATGAGTGTACCAGACCATGCCTTGTTTGACTGGGTTTCATGAAAATGGTGTAGAACAGAGATGCCAGTATATTGAAGCCTGCAGAGTAGTGGGCCAAGAGCTGTGGTGTGCAGGTGTGAGAAAAAATATCTGTGGTTGAGACATGTGGATCTCCCATTGACTTCCAAATAGCTTGTGGCTGACATGGTGCAGCCAGCAGGCTCTTTCTTGTAAAGGCATCTTTTTATATGGAGAGGTTTCAGGGCAATCTTCAGAATAGGGTTGCTATGGTCAAGGAGAAAGCTATGTGGGATAGAAGCCTGTTTGGTTCATTCTCCTGCAGACCCTGACAAACCACATGTGACATAACTCCCTCCAACACTGTGTCCCAGATGAACTCCTTGTATTTCATGAAGCAAACACCAAACTCCCAGTGCAGGAGCAAGAAACACCATGGAAAGTGGAGGATGACCAAATGGCTTCACAGTCCACACGGGGAGACACTTACCCACAGTGGCCACAGTTTACATACAAATGGAGAATTTGGCACTGCTGTCTCATGTTCATTGGACATAGATGCAGGGTCAGCTTTGATGTTCTCACTACAAAGGAACATAGTTTCTGACAAGCTCCTGAGAACAACAAATATTTGTGTCCAACCACAGAGGCAGTTTCTCAAGAAGTATTATTCCGGCAGAGCTCCATGTACGTGGAGTGTTTACCCTGTCCCTTAGTTTTGGAAATTCCTCTACCACCTCCAAGGTTGTGAACTCCTGATTATTTTCCATTGCAGATATGTATTCACATATTTTCTAACTATTTTCCTCTAATTGTGTCTTACTTGGGGTGAAGGTAATGTAAAGGCATTTTTCTGGATGAGAGTAGGAAGATTTTTGTGTAGCACATATTTGCATACACATTGGATACATTTTCCTATTTTCCATTCGACATACTGAATCCCTGACAATAACCCATACCCAACTAGACTCTTATTGATAATCCTAATATGATGGAGAAAAATAACCCAAACAGAATAGAAATACAAGCAATTCAGTGGATGTATCACATATATTTGGACTTGCCTTTTGCATAACAAATTGTAGGTGTTACAAATCTTGTCAATTTTAATTGATATAGTTCTCCATGAGTTTTTAAAGTTAACAACTATGTGAATTTCTCTCTCCCTTTTTCTGTAGCCTATTCAGCACATGTATTTTTATATGCACATATAGAATCCTACCTGGTATCACAAGTACATTATTGTGAGTGCATGCATTGGCAGATACAAATTGTGAGAAGAGATCAGCCCTCCTAAACACTTTTGGAATTTAAAATTCAACCTATGGGTGACCTTCCTAGTGGAATATTATACATAAATCCATTTTCATTAAAATATAAATTTTTCCATCTCTGGAGGATATATATTTCATGATGAATTTCGATTGGCATATATATTGCTACATTTTAATGTCTCTCTGTGTGTGTTTTGTATATATATATATATACTGTCCAGATTTTTCAAAATATGAAATATATGTGTCTTATATACACTCCCTGAATTCATTCATGTTCATTTATGTGTATTTATAATCAACTTTTCACAAGATTTTTCTCAGAAATATTCATCCACGTGAAATACATGTTTGTTTCCTAGTACAACAAACTCACTACAGTGAATGGTGGTTACAGATCCTAATATTGCTACACTAACTGACTCAGTTTAACATCAATGCAAGTAGATTCCTATGGGACATGATGTGTATTTTGAGGTTCATTTTCATTCAACACTGGTATATTACTATTTCTTAAGTTTTTGAACATCATAATATATATATTTCATCCACAAGTTCACAAATTTATAGGCATTTGTTTCAGTTTCCATCATTTCCTGCTTCAGAACACATGATTTCCTCCAGGTTTCTTGACTGGCCTTTTCATGAAACTTCTTTCCAAACACATTATTTTTGATTTTCATAATCAATTTTAAAGCAAACCTCACACACTCTTCATGATAAAGCATAACCCTAAAATTACCATTAGATGTATAACTGGTTGTAATGAATGGATGTATATCAATATAAAATTTCCTGTATATTTTCAGATATCAATTCAATCCATTATTTAAAGTTGGAGCCAGTTATATTATTTATTCACAGTATGGTCTATTCATGCATTTTCTCTATATTCAGAGACACAGGGCACACCTATTTTTACTCCCAAAATTAATTTATATGTCTTCAAAAACTTGTTTGCAGAAATGGTGGAAGAAATACTCATGTTCCCTGATGTACATATACATTTTATCACAGTAATATTCTGGACACAAAATGCAAAGTCACATTTATGATTGTACCAAATCCTAAATGGAAAGTGAGCATGGATTACAAAAATCATCCATCTCCAGGTTGCCTAATGCTCTCAATTGTAAATCCTATTTGTGACTATATATTTGTTTCCTCCTAAGATTATATACTCAACCTCAAGCCTGTTGAAAATGTCTAATCCAATCACTCACTTTATTCTTTTCCTGATTTCCTAATATCTCTATTGATATCTACTTTCCTACATATTTTCCCCAGTTCATCTTTGTGACTGACTCTTCACATGTTCTGACATTTACATTCACTCTCTACTCGAAACCCTCTTGCGAAAGAACTTATGGTCCAAATCATTTACTCACTCTTCTTCCTAAACCTACCGACTATCATCCTAATCCTACTGACTATCTTTTTTTGACTGGATGTTCTCTTCTAGATTCAATTATCCAAGGTACAAGGTCCTATGCCATTGTATATGGATTTATCTGAGATAACTGTGCGGAACATAATTCAAAGATAAGTATCCAACTCAAGGGCCCAATTTGCCCTTCAGGGCTTCAAATCTTACTTAGATTTCTGTTTTCATAATTATATTTCCCCTTTCTTGTAAACATCACAGGTTTCAAGTACCATTATTCATCCCACAGAATGATTCCTAACTCAAATTGAACATGCTATTAACCCTAAACATACACTGTTCCCTCAATCTAACTTTACAGAAGAGCAGGATCAGAGTTGGTCTTACAAAAGAGGAATGTAGGGGATCTTCCACCTGCTGAGAACCTCAAAGGTCCATGCAGAAATAATCCCTGGAGAAGTTGTAGGCAGCCATGAAGAACCTGAGAGAGCACAAGTCATCTTCCATGGCAATCATCCTGGTCAGGATGAAGGTTTGTGTCTGAATCAGCCTTTCTCTTCTTAATGTAGAGAAGATGGACCAAACCAGGCCTGTGTGGAGAGATGTTCCTGGGTGCCTATGGTTGATATACCATCCTAACTTGTGAAAGTGTCACAGGAAGTAGGGGTAGCCTGCATCTATTGGGACCGTTGAATGGAACTGTTAGGACAAAGTGGTCGCCAAGGTAGTGACCTCAGTCTGTTCCTGAATGAAGTGACCTACCTCACTTTCTTGGTGATGGAACTATCTGAACTTGGGATCCAGGAATCCAGGCACCCAGAGCGAGTCCCAGTCCCAGTTCCAGTGGGCTCAGTTTTTTGAAATAACCAAGGACAGTGTCAGTCTTCCTTGGTACCTACTTATGTGAGGATTGCCAAATGCCAGCAGCGCTCTGAAGAGTGTACTTTTTCAGAAAGCATGTAGTTGTTCATCGCTTGCTCCTCACAACTCCTCAGAGTTGGCCAAGGAGACCAGATCTGAGACAGGACAAGCCATTTCGGGAAAACATAGTAGGGCCCACGAGTCATTGGACACTCCTGATGGTCACAGACCTATTTGTGAAAACGAGGTGACTTTGTGGGTGTGGGTGTGAGTTTGTGATTTTGTCTCATGTTCTGAGAATAGGTAGGAAAGGTGGTTTGTTTGGTTTGGAGTTGACTGTGTCTGGTAAGTCCTTTGAGGAGCCGAGTGTTTCTATGTCTGTCCATCTCTCTGTGACTTTGGTTGTAGATATTAGAAAAGAGAATGCATCAATGAATGTGTCCTGTGTAGTAGAAATCTTCCCAGAATTCATCCTACCCAATTTATGAAAGGAATTCAGCTTGCCTTATGGATGGGCAATGCCTACTATCTTCCTAAGTTTCTCTTTTCTTCCTGAATTTTGCCACTCTCCAGAATAGGATCATGGTTTTGTGTCCAAATTATTAACCACCTCCAATCTCTGTGACATAGCCATGTACTGGATAGCTGAAGGGAATTGGAGCATCTCAGAAAACCCAGATATCAATGTGACCAGGAAAGTCTCAGTGGGGAAACCCTGATTTGGGCCTAGTGCTTACCTATTCTTCTGTTGCCCTTAATGTCAGGAAGGCCTTTGCCTCTGGCCACACCTTTGTGAAGCCTGAACAAAACAGTTTTCAAATGGAAATGAAGGGACATCACCTGTGGCTCTTTGCTTAATTGCTTAGGAAAGGGATGTGTCTGAATCAGCCACTTGGCCCTGTGTGAGGCTTTGGCTTAGATTCTCAGCACCTGATGGATCTAAAGAAAGATCCCATGTTTGCATCCATAACCAAAATGGCAAAAAGTGCAGTAATTGTGGATGAAGTCTCTCGCCTTCCTCTGTAAGGTTCCTGACCTCCATCAAGTGAGAATAGGGATCCTTTGGGTCAAATGAGCTCTTCAAATCCCTGCAGAGTCTAGCCCATAGTTGCTTGTGTTGTCTCATGACTCCAAATCACATACATAATCAATACATGACAGTGAGTAGGCCTCAAATTGGAGAAGCACAGCAGTATTTAGGGCAGGCCTATTTGATCACTCCTGTTTCACAGGAAGTGTTTCCAGGCCACCCAGACTTTAGGCAAATGAGGGGCAAGGAAGTCTATTTTGGACACTGTCTTGTGCTGCACCCCTCATGGAAACATACAGCCAGAGGTTATGATGAATGTCTATATGGATAAAGATGAGGGTCATGTGGGAGTGTTTTGGTTTAAATTGTGGTCATTTGTGTGGCAGTTGGAAGAGATGACTGGGTCCACCTGCTCTTGAACTCTGGTGTGATTTCCCTTAGAGACTGAGTTCTGGAACTAACCTCAGAGAAGTATTGCCATGAATTGTGTTGGCATTTAAGGAGGCCATGCATGAGAGTCACCCTTGGAACCTGAGATCTAGGCCCAGGTGGCTTTCCGGAGAGCACTGGAAATCTCAGCCGAAATATCACATGATTTTATTCTGAAAATCTTGGCAGCCATAGTTGAGAGTCAAAACACACATGGACCTCACATTGTAGACCTCAACAGCGCTGGCTTCATGTGACCTTTTGGACACTCTTTGGGAAACCTTGCCTGTTATCATTCTCCAGAGCTTTCATTGAAATGAGCTTCCTCACCATTTAATGGTTCCTGAATGAATTGAAACCCACAGTGCCTCCAACTTCATCCTTGAAAAATGGCTAGATAAATAAAATGAAATTTTTGAAATTCCCATGACCAGGTGGCACTGGAGAACCTTTGGATGTCCTGTTGCTGATCAAGAGTGTACCAGACAATTCCTTGATTGACTGGGTTTCATGAAAATGGTGTAGAACAGAGATGCCATTAAGTTAGAGCCTGCAGAGTAGTGGGCCTAGAAAGTGGTGTGCAGTTGTGTGATAATACATTTGTGTTGTGGCCATGTAGATCTGCCATTGGCTTCCAAATTGCTTGTGACTGACATGGTGCAGGCAGGAGACCCGTATATGTAAAAGCATGTTTTTATATGGAGAGGTTTCAGGGCAATGTTAAGAATCAAGTTTCTATGCACAAGTTGGCAAGCTATGTGGGAAAGAAGCCTGGTTGGTGCATTCTCCTGCAGACCCTGACCCACCGCAAGTGACAGAACTCCGTCTAGCACTGTGCCCCTGTTGAACTTCTTGTATTTTGTGAAGGAATTACCAAACTCCCAGTGCAGCAGCAAAAAACACCACGAAAAGTGGAGGATGACCAAATGGTTCCACAGTCCCCACGGAGAGACACTTAGACCCATGTGGCCACTGTTTACCTACAAAGAGTGAATTCAGAACTGCTGCCTCAAGTTTACTGGAAAATAAGAAACCATATCCTTCAGGTCACATAGATGTAGACCCAGCTTTGATGGTCCCACTACAAAGAAAGCTAAAGCTCCTGAAAATAACATATATTTCAAGTGCCCAACCTCAGAGGAAGTTTCTCAAGATGTCTTTAGGCTAGCAGACCTCCATGTTTGAGGAGTGTTTACCATGTCCCTTACTTTTGGAAACTCCTCTACCACCTCCAAGGTTGTGAACTCCCGAGAATTTTCCATTCCAGATATGTATTCACAGATTTTCTAACACCACTGTTCTAACTGTGACTTACTTCAGACGAAGGGAATGTCAAAGCTTTGTTCTGGATGAGAGTGGGATGATTTTTGTGTAGCACATATTTGCATACACATTGGATTCATTATCGTATTTTCCATTTGAAATATTGAATCCCAGACAGTAACCCATAACAAACTAGACTCTGACTACTAATCCTAATATGATGCAGTAAAATAACCCAAACAGAATAGAAATGCAAGCAGTTCAGTGGAGGCATGGTGTAGAGTTGGACTTGCCTTTTGCATAAAAAAGGGTAGGTGTTATAAATATAGTCAATTTTCTGTTGAAATAGTTCTCCATGTGTTTTTAATGTTAACAAATATGTGAATTCCTGTCTCCCTCTCTCTGTAGCCTATTCAGCACATGCATTTTTATATACACATATAGAATACTACCTGGTATCACACGTACATTTTTGTGAGGTGGCTGACGTGGCAGATACAAATTGTGAGAAGAGATCACTCCTCCTAAATGCTGTTGGAACTGAAAATTCAATGTATGGGTAAACTTGCTAGTTCAACAACATTATGCATAAATCTATCTTCAATAAAATGAATATTTTTGGATCTGTGGATGATATATATTTCATGGTGAATTTCGATTGATATATATATTGCAATTTTTAATGTCTCAGTGTGTGTGTGTGTGTGTGTGTGTGTGTGTGTATACACACACACTCTCCAGATTTTTCAAAATATGAAATGTATGAGTCTTATTATACACTCCCTAAATTAATTAATATTCATATATGTGGATTTATAATCAACTTTTCACAAGATTATTCTCAGAGATATTCATCCACCTGAAATACATATTTCTTTCCTAGTACTGAAAACTAACTTGAGTGAATGGTGCATACAAATCCTTATATTTCTACAGTAACTGACCCAGTTTAACATCAATTCAAGTAGATTCCTATGGGACATGATGTGTATTTAACGTTAATTTTTGTCAACACTGGTACATTACTATTTCTTCAATTAATGCACATCATAGGATATATATTTTATCTACAAGTTAGCAAATATTTAGGCATTTGTTTCACTTTCAATCACTTCCTGCTTCAGAACACATGTACACTTCCGGGTTTCTTGACTGGTCTTTTCATGAGACTTCTTTCCAAACACATTATTTTCAATTTCCATAATCACTTTTGAAGCAATACTCACACACTCTTCATGAGAATCCATAACCCTAATATTACAATTAGATATATAACGGGTAGGATTAAATGTATTATATCAATATAAGATTTTCTGTATATTTTCAGATATCAATTCAATCCATTATTTAAAGTTGGAACCAGTTATATTATTTATTCACGGTATTGTCTATTCATGCATTATCTCTATATTCATAGACACATGGTTCACCTATTTCTATCCCCAATACTAATTCATACATCTTCATTATATTGCTCCCAGAAATGGTGGAAGAAATACTCCTGTCACCTGATCTACATATACATTTTATTACAGTAATATTCTGGACACACAAAGGAAAGTTCACACTTATGATTGTACCAATGTAAAGGTCGGCCGAGCATTGGAGGAAGAAACCAGGAAGAGACTGTCTCATGAAACAGCAAAAGACTTTTTGGGGGTCCAGCATGCTGGGGCTCAGAGCTCACTTGAATAGAGAAGAGAGCCCTGAGAACATCTTAAGCAGAGCTTATGTACTTTACTTGGTGAGGGGAGAGAGGGAAATTTATTGATTGATCAGGTCGAGTGAGTGGTTTGCGTGCCAATGGGAGAGGGAGTACATTCTGCAGTTTGGCAGTTGGGGACAGCACATTCTGGGAACAAGATTAGCAAACAGTTCTCAAGATTTCAACAGTGTTTTGTTAAGCATACAGAAAAACAGGTATTACAAGTACCTATTTTATCAACCTTTCATTCCCCACTTCTCATTCTGGTTACTTTTAATCATAAAAGTGATCATTGGGGGGTCTCTGATTTTATGTCTCCTAGTGAGGTATATTGTTGTCTGATTACCATAAGTTTAACTTATCCAATTTGAGCTTGTAGAAAAGAAACTACACGGTTGAGCAAACAGGTTCCTACAATTAGCATTAATATGAGGATTGTTAATGGACTGGCCAGGGTTGATAAAAGCGTAGGTAACCAGGGGGACTATGTGAACAAAGACACAAACCAACCTTTATGTGCCCCTCTCCTTTGTTGATGCTCTTCAAGGCATCTTTTTAACTTACTCATAAATTTTTTTACAACTCCAGTATGGTCGGCGTAAAAACAACATTCTTCCCTCAATTCAGCACAAAGGCCCTCTTCTCTCATGAAGAGGAGGTTCAACCCTCGCCTGTTCTGTAAAACAAATTCAGAGAGAGAGGTTTAAGAGAATGGTCTGAGAATGAGAAAGGAGAGATGTAAAAGAATAATGGGAAAGGGGTTTGGGATTTTCCAGGCAACAAAATGTTGAGCAGTAGAACACGTAGAGCAGAGGAGAAGACAGGAGTGAGTATCCCAAAAAGCCTGTGAGCGATGTTAAATTTTTAGTAACCTGTTTTCACTGATGACAAAAAAAAACTTTAAAGGCCATTTTCATTACATCTTGGATAGGGTGCTGAGGGCTCTCCTTAGCTTTTTGAGCTTTGGTTTAGTTGGTAAGAGGACTTGGTGGGACCTGGTGAGGGCACTGACAGGAGAAGAGAGGAGTGAGTGGGTGGATGGGTACCTTAGTACTTGTTACCTCAGCAAGGGGGCAATGGTCTAAGAGCCGGCAGAGGCTTCGGTTTTTGATCTAGTAATTGGAGGGGAGAAATCAGGTTGCTTATGTGGGAGTGACAGCAGAGAGTCTGGAGCAGAAAGCAGAGGGTGAGGATCTATTAGAGAAGCATAGTTCAGGATGTGAGTGAAGGAGGGAAAAGGCCTCCTCATAGGGGAATTTCCTTCCACCATTTGAGCACTTGCCGAAGTCAAAAAGGTCATGCAGAATTTGAGCATCTAGAGACCCCTCTGGGGGCCATCGGTTTTGGTTGTCTAATTGGTAATATGCCCAATGCTGAGTACTGAATTTGATGAGGAGTTTGGGTTCCACCAGGCAGCCCCTGTATGCTTACATCCCATGACTTACAGAAGAAGTCGGCTTTTCCCCCACACAGCCCTGGCTGTTTGTGGGTTTGATAGTCCGCTGAGCAAACATAGTAATCTGGGCTAGCCGACCTGTATCTGGCTCACGTGTCCCTACATCCATAATGTTTGTTTCCATTACGTATGGCACGGAAAAGATTTAATGGAATTTTAGTGGGATCCCCTTCATCAGGGATATCCCAATAGGAAAGACCTATAGCCAGCTGACAAATGTCTGGGTAGAGAGATGGCCACCAGGTCCCTAAGGGGGCTGTATGCAAGATAGAGCATACTTCTAGTACAGTATGATTTGTGATCAGCCATCGCTGCTGAACAGGCTGATGAGGTTTAGGACTACTATTGGCCAAGGGGAGAGTCTATAGCCTTATGCACATGGCGAATACACAATTTGAAAGGATTACCAGTCATTTCTATTTTCCAGCCAGAGTCTGGACAGGGCGCAGGCTTGAGATGAGAGGCATGGATCCCGGAAGTGATTCCCTCTACCTTTACCACTGTAGGTGTTATAAGTAGCACCTGGTATGGTCCTTTCCAGCGGGGTTCCAGGGATGACACCTGATGTCGTCTTATGTAGATGAAGTCTCTTACTTGATATTGATATGGAGTCCCCTCGTCCCCAGGTTGGTAGGTAGTGGCCAGCTGTTTCCACAGATATCACTGTCTTCTTTCAAGAACTTTAACTCTGTCAACTCAGGAGGTGTGGAAGGGATCATTAGGTCTTAGAGTTGGGGTTATGTCCCTTACTGGAGGAGGGACCATAGAGAATTTCATAGCGCATGAGATTACACAAAGAAACAGAGGGAGTATGAGTATTTCTTGCATGAAACAGTGCATAAGGCAGGAGCATAGTCCAAGTTTTTATGCTGATATCTAAGCTTAATTTTGTTAAGGTCTCTTTAATGCTTCTATTTATTTATTTTACCTGTCCTGAGCTCTGGGGTCTATAAGCACATTGTAACTTCCAATTAATCCCCAGGGTCCTGGCTAACCCCTGACTTACAAGGCCATGAACGCCAATCCATTTTCAGACCCTATTACCTTAGGCAGTCCGTATCTTGGAAAATTATCTTTCAGGATCTTCTTGACCACAATTTGTGCCTTTTTTTTTGTGGGAAGGCTTCAATCCATCCTGAAAATGTACCTACAAAAACTTGGAGATATTTAAGTCCATACCATGCTGGCTTAATTTCAGTAAAGTCCACTTCCAAGAATTGTCCTGGTCTGGATCTTTGTAGGTGGTTAACTGCAAGAAACTTGGAAGGGTAAGCATTAACCAATTGACAGGCCTGACAGGCTTTTGTTACTTGTTCAGTTATTTCCTTTCGCTCTGAGTTGGTTAGTGGAAAACTCTGTTCTTTATTCTTCAGGAATGCCTGAAGTTTCTTTGAACCAATGTGAGTGAGTTGATGTACATTTTTAACGTACCATAGGGCTTTCTGAAAATGCAGGCTGGGCTCAGTGAAGTTGAGGATTTCAGTTTCAGTGTCATTAGATGTTGTCAAAAGCTTGCTGGTGCTCAGGGGTCCATTAGAATTGGGCATCTCCTTTGAACAGCGGGTATAAAGGAGCAGCTAAGGACGCAAACCCGAGTATCCATAACCTGCAAAAGCCAGCAGTCCCAAGAAACTCTCTGAATTGTCTGCTATTAGATGGGGGTGGTATATTCTCAATGGTTTCTTTTCTGGGCTCAGTGAGCCATCGTTTACTGCCCCTAAGGGAATATCCCAGGAAGATTACTTCTTTCTTGCAAATTTGGGCCTATTTGGCAGAAGCAGTATACCCGAGTTGAGCAAGCTCGGAAAATAGTGCTTGGGTCCCAGACTCACAGTTTTCCTTGGTGTTGGCTGCCAGTAGCAGGTCATCCACATATTGAAGCAGGGTGTCTTCAGGGTGCGTAGTTCTGAAGTTGTTGAGAACTCTGGGGAGGGCTTCATCAAAGAGAGTGGGGGAAATTTTGAACCCCTGTGGGAATCTAGTCCAAGTTAGTTGACCAGACGTTCTGGTTTCTGGGTCTACCCACTCGAAAGCAAATAGCAAATGACTATCTTTATGCAGACGCAAGCAAAAGAAAGCATTTTTTTAAAGTACAGAACAGTATAGCAATTCCACTCAGGGTTCAGAGTGCTAGGCAGATTGTACAGATAAGGTACCGTGGGGTGAATGTTCTGCACTCTGTTGTTGATCTCTCTTAGGTCTTGAACGAAGCGATAGACCCCAGTTCCTGGATTTTTTTACTGGTACCAGGGGTGTGTTCCAGTTTGAATGACTGGGCCTTAGGACCCCTAAGGCCAGATATTTCTGAATACAGGGCCTTATCCCAACTTTAGCTTTCTTGCTCAGAGGATATTTTTTGACATTGATTGGGTGGGCTGTAGTTATTAACCCCACTGTTATTGGAGGTTGTTTCATGGCTAGGCTTAACCCAGCAGTTTTTTCCTAGGCATCTGCAAAATCTGTTATCCATTTCTGGGGTAGCTTGCCTGTTTGATCAGTCTTGGGGGGGGTGACGAGTTGATGTTCATCTTCTACTGACATAGTTAAAGCCGTGACTATAGGAGTTTCTACTGAAGGTTTTAGAAATTTCACGTGGGGGCCTTCAGGGATAAAAGTTATTCTGGCCTGGAGCTTGTTGAGCAGATCTCTGCCCATCAATGGGGCGGGGCATTCTGGGATTACTAGAAAGGAGTGATGGATTTTTCCTTTCCTCTTAGTTGTCTAAGCCCCATATTTACTGCCATTAGGCCCTTGAACTAGAGTCATTTTATTTGATAGATGGCCCAATGGTGTCTTAAGGGCTGAGTATACTGCCCCTGTGTCCACTTCAAAATTTACTCACTGCTGGCAAGTTCTTTGAGTTCTATTGGCAGGGCCAGCTTCCTCCAGGGAAGGAGGGGCTGTGTGTGCCACGGGGTAGTCATCTGGAGAGAGCTGGGCTGGCCGAGATTCCTCCAATGGTGGAGAGTCTGAGTCACCAGCAGGGGAATCACTTAGAGGGAGTTGGGGGTTGGGGGACGAGGACAGGGCATAAGGAGGAGGAGGAGAGTCCAGTAGAGTCTTGAGACTCAGGGAGAACAGAGGGTGGAGGAGGAGGAGCAGAGGGTTTGAGAGATACAATCGTGGGGGAAGCAGTAGGAGTGGGGGCAGGTTCAAGGAAAGGTTTCACCCATGGAGAAGGAGATTTGCAGAGGTCCTGCTAAGTTAAGATATATTGCTGTTGATCTGGATGGCTAAGTGGCCCTGGCTGAAAGACAATATCTCTGAGTTTTTAAATTAGTGAGAAGTAGAAACATCCTTCTGGGGGCCATCCGACTCCGAAGGTGGGTCATTCTGAGACACAGAGTGTCTACCAGGTACGGCGTTTTACTGAAAAAGAAAGATTCTGAGCCCTTAAGCAGACTTTGGTCCACTGATCAAGGGTCAGAGACAGAGGCGTTGAAGTGCTCTGTCCCATATGAAAGATACACAAACAGTGAAACCAATGACACACGACACAGACAAGACAAGACAATAAAGACAGGCAATGGACGTCCAGTACTGAGACCAGGACAGAGTAGCCGGCAAAACCTGATGGGCGGGCAATACCGAATCCAAAACAAAATATCACTGAGTCGAGGAGACTATTGTTACTCGATTTCCCGAGACCTCCAGGGCGTCCCCCAGAGACATGACCTGTGGCTCTGTGACACGTCTGTCAGCGACCCTCAGAGAGAGCTCATGCTCATTACCGATAGCCATTATGCCCATGCCTAACCTGAAACCTGAAACCAGAAAGAGGCACCTTACTCACCCTGAGAGGAGCCCATTGTCTGTCTTTCATCCACCACTGCTGGATCTCCCTGCGGCCCTCAGATGTAAAGTTCGGGCGAGCGTTGGAGGAAGAGACCACCAAGAGACTGTCTCATGCAACAGCCAAGGGTCCAGAATTCTGGGACTCAGAGCTCACTTGAATAGAGCAGAGAGCCCTGAGAACAGCTTAAGCAGAGCTTATATACTTTCCTTGGAGAGGGCAGGGAGGGAAGTTTATGGATGGGTCAGGGCGAGTGGGCGGTTTGCGTGTAAACGGGAGAGGGAATACATTCTACAGTTTGGCAGTTCGGGACAGGACATTCTGGAAACAAGATTAGCAAAAAGTTTTCAAGATTTCAACAGTGTTTTGTTAAGCATACAGAAAAACAGAAAGTGACAACTACCTATTTTATGTAATTTCACCAAAGCCTAAATGTAAAGTGAGCATGGATTACTAAAAACATTCTTGTCCAGGTTGCCTAATGCTCACAAATGTCAATTCTCTTCGTGACTACATATTTGTTTCTTCCTAAGATTATATATTCAACCTCAACCCTGTTGAAAATGCCTAATCCTATGACTCACTTAATACTTTGCCTGATTTCATAATGTCTCTATTGATATCTGCTTTCCTACATATTTTCCCCAGTTCATCATTGTGACTGACTCTTCACATGGAATGACATTAACATTCACTCTCTAACTGAAACTCTATTGATAAAGAACTTTGGTCCAAATCCTATACTCACTCTTCTTTCTAAACCTTCCGACTATCTTCCTAATCCTAACAACTATCCCTTTTTGACTGGAGGTTCTCTTTGACATTCAATCATCCAAGGTACAATGTCCTATGCCATTGTATATCGATTTATCTGAGACATCTGTGCAGAAAGTATTTCAATGCTAAGTATCCCAATCAAGGGCCCAATTCTCTTCTGGGCTTCAAATCTTACCTAGATTTCTGTTTTTCATACTTGAATCATACGTCTATATTCTTATAAATATCACAGATTTCCAGTACCATTATTCATCCCACAGAATGATTCCTAACCCAAATCAAACCTGATATTAACCCTAACTACACAGTGTTCCCTCAATCTAACTTTAGAGAAGAGCAGGGACAGAGCTGATCTTAAAATACAGAAATGTAGGGGATCTTCCACCTGCTGAGAACCTCAGAGGTCCATGCAGAAAGGATCCCTGAAGAAGATGTAGGAAGCTATGATGGACGTGAGAGAGCAAAAGTCATCTTCCATGGCAAAAAACCTGGTCAGGATGAAGGGAAGTATATGAATCAGCCTCTCTCTACTTAATGTAGAGAAGATGGACCAAACCAGGTCTTTGTGCAGAGCTGTTCTTTGGTGCCTATGAATGATATATCATTCTAACTTGTGAAAGTGTCACAGGAAGTAGGGGCAGCCTCCAGCTCATGGAACACTTGGAAGCAACTGTTAGAACAAAGTGTTTGGCAAGGCAGTGACCTCATTCAGTTCCTAAAGAAAGTGACCTACCTCACTTCCTTAGTAATGGAACTCTCTAAACTTGGGATCCAGGAAGCCAGGTACCCAGAGGCAATCCCAGTCCTAGTCCCAGTGGGCTCACTTGTTTTGTGTTACTAAGGACAGAGTCACTCTTCCTTGGTACCTACTGATGTGAGGATGGCCAAATGCCAGGGTCATTCTTGAGAAAGCAGGTAGTGTCTCACCACAGGCTCCTGACAACCTCACACAGTTGGCCGAGGAGACCAGATCTGAGAATGGATAGTCCATTTCAGGGGAACATAGTATGACCCACCAGTCAGAGGACACTCCGGATAGTCACAGACCTACTTGGGGGAAGGAGGTGCCTTTTTGCGTGTGGGTGTGAGTTTGTGGTTTTTTCTCATGTTCTGAGAATAGGTAGAAAAGGCGGTTTGCTTGGTTTGGAGTGGACTTTTTCTAGTAAGTTGTTTGATAGGGCGAGTGTTTCTATGTCTGTGTATCCCACTTTGTCCGTGGTTGTAGACATTAGAAAAGAGAATGCATCAATGGATGTGTCCTGTCTAGTAGAAAGCTTCCCAGCATTCATTCTGCCCAATTTGTGAATGGACTTTGACTCGCCTTATGGATGGGCAATGCCTACTATCTTCCTACCTTGCTGTTTTCTTCCTGAATTCTGGCCACTCTCGAGACTAGGCTCATGGTTTTGTGTCCAAGATATGTATCACCTCCAAGCTCTGTGACATGGCCATGTACATGATAACTGAAGGGAATTGGAGGATCTCAGAAAACTCAGATATGAATGTGACCAGTAAAGTCTCAGTGGAGAATCCTTGCTTTGGGCCATTTGCTTACCTATTGTTCCATTGCCCTGAATGTCAGGAAGGTCTTTGCCTCAGGCCACCCCTTTGTGAAGCCTGAACAAAACAGTTTTCAAATGGAAATGAATTGGCATCACCTGTGGCTCTTTGATTAATTGCTTTGGAAAGGGATGTTTCTTAATCAGCCTCTTGGTCCTGTGTGAGGCTGTGGCTTAGATTCTCAGCACCTGATGGATCTAAAGAAAGATTCCCTGTGTGCTACAAAACCAAAATGGTCAAAATAGCAGTCATTGTGTATGAAGATTCTCGCCATCTTCTGTAATATTTCTGACATCCATCAAGTGAAAATAGGGATCCTTTGGGACAAATGAGTTCTTCAAATGCCTGCAGAGGCTAGACCATAGATGCTTGGGTTTTTTTCATGACTCCAATTCACATAAAGAATCTATAACTGGCAGTCATTAGGCCTCAAATTGGAGAAGTGAAGCCGTAATAAGGGCAGGCATATTTGATCACTCGTGGTTCACAGGAAGGGTGTTCAGGCCACACTGAATTAGGGAAAATAGGGGCAAGGGAGCATATTTTGGACACTGTCTTGGACTGCGCCCCTTATGAAAACCTCCAGCCAGAGAATTTGATGAGTGTCTATATGGAAGAAGATGAGGGCCATGTGGGAGTGTTTTGGTTTTAATTGTGGTCATTTTTGTGGCGGTTGGAAGACATGACTGTGGCCACCATGACTGGAACTCTGGTGTGATTCCCCTTAGAAACTGAGTTCTGGAACTGACCTCAGAGAAGAATTGCCATGAATTGTGTTGGGATTTTAGGAGGCCACTCATGAGAGTCGCCCTTGGAAACTGAGATCTAGGCAAACTCAGATGGAGACTGCTGAATAGTGACACAGAGCTGTGGTGCACAGGTGTGTGATAAAACATCTCTGGTGGGGCCATGTGGATCTGCCAATGACTTCCAAATGGCTTGTGGCTGAAATGGTGCAGCGCGTAATCCCTTATACGTTTGACGCCTTCATATAAAGGCATCTTGTTATATGGAGAGGTTTCAGGGCAATGTTCACAATCAGGTTGCAATGGTTAAGGGGGCAAGCTATGTGGGATAGAAGCCTGGTTGGTGTATTCTCCTGCAGACCCTGACCCACCACACGTATACGAAATTCCTCCAGCACTGAGTCCCTGTTGATCTCCTTGTATTTTGTGAAGCAAATACCAAACTCCCAGTGCAACAGCAAGAAACACCATGAAAAGTGGAAGATGAGCAAATAGCTTCACAGTCCACACGGGGAGGCACTTAGCCTTCAGTGGCCACAGTTTCCCAACAAAGAGAGAATTCAGCACTGCTGCCTCATGTTCATTTGAAAATAAGAAACTATATCTTCCAGGTCACATATATGCAGACCCAGCTTTGATGGTCTCACTACAAAGGAAGCTAAAGCTCCTGACAACAACATATATTTCAAGTGCCCAAGGTCAGGGGCAGTTTCTCAAGAAGTTTTAGGCCGGCAGAGCTCCATATTTGTGGAGTGTTTACCTGTTAGACCAGGACATGACAAAAGACCACTGACTCCAATTAAAATCAAATTAAACCAAGCTTATTATTTCCACTGGCTTCCTCTCCCTCTAAAAATGGTGGAAACTAGACAGCAACCCCACCTTTCCTACAGCCCACCTTTATAGCCCAGAAAGTTACACAAAGGCGGGTTACAGATAAGAGAACTCGGAGAAGCATCACATTAATGCTAGTTTACATTTTTTGTTTTTTGCTGGCCCCTCATCAGAATTTATCAGGACCATTAGAGCCTCAACGACTGTCGTTGTCTGGACAGGGAAGGCCAATATTTATGAGGTGTCACTAAAGTTTCAGAGAGGGCTGCTATCTGGTCAGAGAGCCAGGCATGGGTGAGTTCAAGGCATGGGCAGGCATTCAAAGCAGATTCAGAATTTGCAGTAATGTATAGTAAAGCCAAAATTATCTTTTCATGGTTTTGTGGCAAGATGGCTCCCAATTTTAATAAATGATCATGTTGGGTCTATCATTCCCCCTTTCTAATGTGCCCCTTCCAAATCTTTGATAGGGTAGGAAAAGAGCAATGAGGGAATTTTAATTCCTCAGGTAACAGTCTCCAAATTTTTAGAACTCACCCAAAACTGGATTCCTGATTTTACCTGACATAATTAATTACTTATATTGATAGTCTATTTATTTTTGGCTCCATAGTTGTTAGACGAGAGGCGTCACTCATTTTGGCATCTTCAGAGCTGAGAGAGGGTGACGTGAGTGGGCACAGCATATGGGACATGACTTGTCTTTTAGAAGTCAGTTGAGGGACATGGGTTGCCTTTTAGAAATCAGTTCGGTTTGAAGTCTGGTTGGGGAAGAACAGGTTGTAAAGTCATCTGGGGATGGGTTCTTCTATGTGAGAAACAAAAACCATGAGTACTGAAAAAATGTTGCAGCAGCTGGAACATGTCACTGTATAGAAGTTCCCTCAGCAGGCTTTAATATCCCCAGTTATCAGAATGTCAACTTAATATTTAACATTTAGTGTTACATTTGTCCCTCCCCATAAGATACAGTTTAATAATTTAATGTCATCTGATCTTGCAAAATTCTTTTACTAGCATGACCTCTGTGTGTAATAGAGAAACCTTTAATTCTGTTACTCAGGGCTGGATAATCATACTAGCAAACACCAAGCCTACCTGTATAGGTTAGGAATATCTGTAGGCCTTAAACTTAAAATTTGAGCCTCTGGCAGCTCCTCTTGATAGTCACTTTTTATAGTTATCAGGCATTGCTGACTGAGAATCCTTCTTTGTGGCCTCCAGTCTTACTTATTTTGGGAGGATAACATAAAGTGAATACCTTAAAATATTATTATTATTATTATTATTATTATTATTATTATTATTATTATTTAAAATGTCAGGAATGGCTGTATTTTGGTTTTAACTCTCTTTGCTAAGTGTTTAAGATGAAGCTGTCAAACTGACTTTTGTTTCTATCTATTGTTAACATTAGCTGAGTTTTATGAAAGTCATTCCTGGGGAAACTTGAGAGCAGCTTCTCAGTTCTGCTGGTGCCATTTGCGCTAGGTGGGTCCAGGTCTTGCTTGACCATGGGGCTTCCCTCGGAAGCATCAAAGATGTCTCCGTTCTCTGATGACTCTCTTATTCATAGAAAATGCACTGATTGGCTTTCTGTTTTCCAGTGGTCTCATTAATCTCCCTGATTGGGAGGTTATGAGGCCCAGAGTTGCAAAGCTTTTAGAGAAGTCCCCTGTTCAATGGATTCAGACTGACTCAGAGGGCAAGAGCCAAATATTGGTTTTCTTGGCTCTTTTCATGTAAATTTAATTTTAAATCCTAATCTTAATTATCCAGCAAATAAATTTTAACAGCCTTATATTAAGAGTACTGGGGTTTAATGTCTATAAGTTTATAATTATTTATCTTTTTATTAATTGGGATCTGTATTGTAGGTGTCTTGTAGGTGATGACTTATTATCTTAAATTAACCCATGCTGTGTTCTTAAAGCAACACTTCTGTAAAACACTAACAGGGAATATTTAGATCACTTATAAGGAAATTACAAAATAAAATTTTTTAACAAGTGTAAAAATACTTAGTTCGTGTAATAGCTCCCCTGAATTTTTTAGCTGAGTTATACATTATATCCCCTGTTTGAGATCCTAGTAATCTTAACAGAAAACAAAACAACTTTTGAACATAACTTTAAATGAAACATAATCTTACCTACAGCTTTCGTAGTCATTCTCACATGTAGTAATATGGGACACAGAGCCTTATCTCAGGTAAGGCAGGGCTCTTTATAAATATTAAGTGTTTTAGTTCTAAAGATGAACTTTGTTTTTTTAAATATCATTTTACAAATTTTATATAAATTGTTTGAGGTCACATGAACATTAGCTAACACCATAGGATATCACATTTAAAACATGAATTTAATAAACACTGAAAGTTTTTAACCTTTGCATAGATAAGGCTCTCATTAACATAAAAATACATTTAAATTTTTCCCCAATGTAAAAAGTAACATAAAACTTTACATATCTTATTGAAAACTGGTAAATGAATGCCCAATATATTTTTTTTACTATACAACTTCAGAACACCAGCTTGGTATAATGCTCTTTTAAAGTTTCTACCTTACAGACTTGTATACCTGAAAGATAGGAGCACATTAATAGCATCACAATTGCATTGATGTTTCTACATTAAGCAAGTTTAGCTTTTAAAGAAATGGCAGTACAGGGCTCTAAAATAACAGTTCTTATTTAATCAGTTGTTTAATTTTTATGGTTGCTTGCTCTAGAAAAAATAAAACTTAATAAAACACAATGTTATGGGTAAACTTATGTTTTCAGAAATTTTTGTCTCTTTAACACATGACTGATTTTTACAATCTTATACAGACTTTATTACACACTTCTACAGACCTTAGTAAATCAATCAGATATGTAACAAAAGTACTCATGAATGAGTAATCCCATATCAAATTTACTTTACTTATTTATCAAAATATTAGACAAATGTATTGAAGATTGTAAACCATTTTTTTTGTTGAAGGAAAAGTCCTAGAACCAAGTCATATTAGAATTTTTGTAGACATTAATATTTTATTAGATTTTTGAACACCTAGAAAAACTTGTAAGCTGAGTTTTAAAGACATTTATTTTTATCTGTTTATCCAATTTAAATTCAACAATTTAAATCACGTGAATTAAAGATCTTTAGATCCACTTTGTAAAATTTGTTTTTATGAGCGTTGTTTTTATGAGTGCACTTTATATATGTTAATTTGTGTATCATATATATGAATAACGGACATATGTATATATAGATATACAACACATAACAACAGTGTGTACACATAATAATAGTAAAGGTCTTGTAGCTTTTCACAGGTCAAATATCCATTGCAATGTTTCAAAAACTCCACAGTTGGTCAAAGATAGAACTGATCAGAAAAACATTAACCTAGGTCTGTAGGATCAAAATCATGAGCTCAAAAAAATAAAGAATCTAAGGAAAAAAATAAGAGTTCTAGAAAAAATGACTGGTAATTAATTAGTAAATACCATACAATTTAACTTTTTTTTTTCTCTTAGGCCTCAGATCAGTCTCCTACTAAGTTAGCAGGCTTCTTTCATTTGCATTTCAACATAAGTCCTGGCTGAGGTCCAGAAGGAACAGGGAAAAGCTGCTAATCTTAGCAGACACCTCAGGCCTAAGGCATTTCAACCATAATATTCAGGTTTGGATGTTGAAAATTATCATACAAGTTTAAGATACAATTCACAAAATTTTATATCTTTACATCTTTTTTTTGTCAACAGATACCATACTATGATTTACTATCCTTGTCCAATTTAATGCACTGCTACACACAGTGACATTTTCCCAGGCTACCCAGTTCAAAATTGGTGAAAAATAGCCTGAATGATTGGGAAGTTACTTGCCAACTTGGAAGTTGTGTTGTTTAGTTTTCCATCCTAACTATTTAAGTTCTCTGACATGAATTATCTGAAATCATAAACTAAACAATTACCTAAACCCGACTATTAACTGCAAGATTGTGCAATGCTTTAAAAACCCATTCAGATACCAGATTGTTACAATAAAACATCATCATTTAGACACACATTCAGCTAAGATCATTCCCAAGAAACAATTTATAATATCAACATATCATTGCACATGTCTTAAAGGGCCAGAAAAAAAGACACAAGACAGACAGAAAGGAGCTCCAGAATATGGCTGACAGACAGAAGCCTTTAAAACAGAGCAGATAAGAGAAAAATCAACTACACCAGTGGAACCATAGATGTCCCCACAAGGGAACCAGATGTTTTCACAGAGGGACAACCTGAAATGTAATATCAAGGGTCTCCATGGTTACTTTACTGCATTTAGTGTCCCCTTTTTCTTTTTCTCTTTTTTAAAAAAACAGAGGTGGCATAATCCTTACAGTGCAGGGAAGGAAGGAGGTAATTCTCTGAAAAAACAGGGCTTTGGCAGCTGCTGGGAGTCGCTCAGTCCCTCCTTATACTTACAGGATTAGCTCTTCTGGTTTCGTTCCACCCCAAGCACGCTCCATCTCCTAACATTTCAGTAGTCAGCTCTCAAAAATTTCCGGGGCGTTGGGGGGTACCAAAATTTGTAACTTAAAGTTCACTTCCTGAATTTGAAGTCAATTCATGCCAATTTAATAATGAGGACAGGGTTTGAGAAAAAGAAAAAGGGAGTTTTACTGCTTTGCTAACAAAGGAAAAACACAGGGGTCTCTGCCCAAAGGTTGTAACTCTCTTTGTCTGAAGGGACAAGGGGTTTTAAAGGAGTTTCAATTGTTAACCTGGGAGATACTCAGTTCTTACGTCCCCAGCAGGCATTGCCCTGTGCAGTGTGTGTGCTCCAGGCAGCCAGCTAGTGGCTTCTCTTATCCTGCTTAACAAAGGGGGGTAAAGTTCATCACAGTTCTTTAAAACACAGTTCAAAGGGATGTCAGCCTTACATGCTTTATTACCCATTTTCATGTCCAATATCCTTAAGTTTTTTCCACAGAAATCACACAACAAAACACACAAAAACAAACAAACAAAAAACATGTAGAACACAGAAAAAAAAACACAAAAAAAACAGAAACTCGGCGCAGAAACAGAAAAACAGAGGAGCAATGGAACATCTTGCTAATGCTCCGGGATAGGAACTTCTGTGTGTCTGTTGGCACCTCTCTACCCTTTCAGAGGAATTCACTACAGAATAGAACAGAGGACAGAATGATTCTCGTTACTGTCCCAGACAGGAGTATATGTGTGCCTCCCCAGGCCACCTCTCTGTCATCAGAAGAGATCTCCCTTTACCGGATATCAAATGTTATATAGGTGCTACTTACCAATGGAGGCCTCCTCCACCATGAGCTTGCTAATTGTTTTAGTGCGGTGGTTCACTGCAGTTCTCCCCGGAACAAAAGCTCACTCCAAGGCCATGGAACTTGCCTCTCCAGGACGGAGCCCTGGAGGGAAGGCCAGCTTCAGAATTTCCAGCAGTCTGGTCTTGTGATCTGTTGGGGCAGGTTCATCTCGCTGCGGAACTACAAAATGTTAGACCACGATTCAAGAAAAGACCACTGACTCCAATTAAAGTCAAATTAAGACAAGCTTATTATTTTCAGTCGCCGGGCTGCATCTTCCTCTCAAAATAGTGGAAACAAGACAGCAAACCCACCTCTCCTACAGCCCAGCTTTATAGCCCAGAAAGTTACACAAAAGGGGCGTTACAGAAAACAGAATTTTGATAAGCATCACACTAATTTTTGTTTACATTTTTTTTTGCTGGCCCTAGAATCAGAAATTATGAGGACCATTAGAGCCTCAGAGAGGGTCGTTGTATGGTCAGGGAAGGCCATTATTTATGAGGTGTCACTGAAGTTTCAGAGAGGGCTGCGATCTGGTCAGAGAGCTAGGCATGGGGGAGTTCAAGGCACGGGCAGGCATTTCAAGCAGGTTCAGAATTTGCAGTAATTTATACTAAAGCCAAAATTATCTTTTCATGGTTTTGTGGAAAGATGGCTCCTAATTTTAATAAAAGCTTAGGTTGGGTTTATCAACCGTGTCCCTTACTTTTGGAAACTCCTCTACAACCTCCAAGGTTGTGAACTACTGAGCATTTTCCAATCCAGATATGTATTCACAGATTTTCTAACTCTTCTCCTCTAATTGTGTCTTACTTGAGGCCAAGGTAATGTCAAGACATTATTCTGGATGAGAGTGGGAAGATTATTGTGCAGCACATATTTGCATATACATTGGATTCATTTTCCAATTTTCCATTCGAAATACTGAATCCCTGACACTAAACGATAGCTTACTAGATTCTAACTACTAATACTAATATGATGGAGAAAAATAACCCAAATAGAATTGAAATACAAGCATTTCAGAGGAGGCATGGTGTATACTAGAATTGCCTTTTGCAAGATAAAGGGTAGGTGTTATAAATCTAGTGAATTTTTTATTAAAATATTTCTCCATGTGTTTTAAAAATGAACAAATATGTCAATTCCTGACTCCCTTTCTCTCTAGCCTATTCCGCACGTGTATTTTTATATGCACATATAGAATCCTACCTGGTATCACACGTACATTTGTGTGAGGTGCCTGACTTGGCAGATACAAATTGTGAGAAGAGATCACTTCTCGTAAACGCTGTTGGAACTAAAAATTCAACCTATGGGTGAGCTTCCTAGTAGAACATTATACATAAATCCATTTTCAGTAAAATAAATATTATTTTTCCATCTGTGGTTGGTATATATTTTATGATGAATTACGTTTTTCATATATATTGCTACTATTTAATGTCTGTGTGTATTTTGTGTGTATGTATGTGATGTATGTGTGTGTGTGTGTGTGTATATATATATATATATATATATATATACTCTAAAAATATTTCAAAATATGAATTACATGTGTCTTACATACACTCTCAAAATTCATTCTTTTTCATGTATGTGGATTAATAATCAACTTCTCACAAGATTTATCTCAGAAATATTCATCCACTTGAAATACATATTTGTTTTCTATAACAGAAAACTCACTACAGCGAATGGTGGTTACAAATATCAATATTTCTACAGTAACTGACCCAGTTTAACATCAATGCAAGTGAATTCCTATGGGACATGATGAGTCTTTTGACGTTCAATTTCATTCAACACTGGTACATTAATATTTCTTCAGTTTTTGCACTTCATAATATATATATTTCATCCACAAGTTCACAAATTTATATGCATTTGTTTCAACTTCAATCACTTCCTGCTTCAGAACACATGCATTCTTCCAGGTTTCTTGACTGGTCTTTTCATGAGACTTCTTTCCAAACACATTTTTTTTCAATTTCCATAATCACTTTTGAAGCAAAACTCACACACATCATGATAAACCATAACCCTAATATTACCATTAGATGTATTACTGGTTGGAATGAATGATTGTATATCAATATAAGATTCCCTGTATAATTTCAGATGTGAATTCAATCCATTATTTAAAGTTGGAACCAGTTACATTACTTATTCACAGTATGGTCTATTCATGCATTATCTCTATTTTCATAAAAACAGGGTACATCTATTTGCACCCCCAATAATAATTTATAGTCTTCAAATATTGCTCCCAGAAATGGTGGAAGAAATACTCATGCACCTGATCTACACATACATTTTGTCACAGTAATATTCTGGACACAAATGCAAAGTTCACACTTATGATTGTACCATATCCTAAGTGGAAAGTGAGCATGGATTCCTAAAACATCCATTTCACCTTTGTCTAATGCTCTCAAATATAAATCCTATTGGTGACTACATATTTGTTTCTTCCTAAGATTATGTATTCAACCTCAAGCCTGTTGAAAATGTCTAATCCTGTCACTCACTTTATACTCATTCTGAATATACTCACAGGAATAGAGCAGAGAGCCCTGAGAACAGCTTAAGCAGAGCTTATATACTTTCTTTGGAGAGGGCAGGGACAGAAATTTATTGATGGGTCAGAGCGAGTGGGCGGTTAGTGTGAATCTGGGTGAGGGAATACATTCTGCAATTTGGCATTTGGGGACAGCACAATCTGGGAACAAGATTACAAACAGTTCTCAAAATTTCAACAGTGTTTTGTTAAGCATACAGAAAAACAGGAAGTTACAAGTACCTTTTTTATTAACCTTTCATTCCGCACTTCTTCTTCTTGCTACTTTTAATCATAAAAGTGATTATTGGGGCGTGTCACATTCTATGTCTGCTAGTGGGGTATTACCATAAGTTTAACTTGTCCAATTTGAGCTTGGAGAAAAGAACTTACATTGTTGAGCAAACAGGGTTTTATAGTTAGCAATAATATGAGGATTATTATTGGACATGCCAGGGTTGATAAAAGCGTAGATAACCAGGGGGACTGTGTGAACCAAGACTCAAACCACCCTTTTTGGGCCTCTCTCTCTCGTTGACGCTTTTCAAGGCATCCTTTTATTTTACAACCTCAGTATGGTCGGCATCAAAACAACATTATTACATCAATGCAGCACAAAGGCCCCCTTCTCTCATGGAGGGGAGGTCCAACCCTCAACTTGAGTGTAAAACAACTTCAGAGAGAGATGTTAAAGATTCCTGCAAAGCTGTGATGGAGGTTTCTATTATCTTTAAGTTTTGGTCTCTTGCTGCTTCTATTTGGGTCATTTGTTGTGTACCATGGAGCAGGGCAGTGGTTCCTGTGACTACCCCTGCCACAACTCCAATTCCTAATATGATGGCTAAAGTGAGGGATATATGTTCCCAGTGGAACCGGGTTGTATGCCCCCCTGTTTGAACTTCAAATGAACCTGGGTCATTATAGAGCAATCTGGGACACATCTTCACCATTACACAATTAATCACATCTGTTGACCATTTCATGAAAACATAAACAATGTTTAAGTATATAGAATTATACTGTTGTAGGGACGGACAAGGCACGGCACCTAAGATAGCACCAAAGACAGGGAAACAGTCCTATTTGGTTGCAACCGGATTCAGAGGGCATTGCTTCTGTTGTAATCAATTAACTCCCTGAACCCCAATTTTAGGTAGTTTTAGAATTTTGTACCCAACATGAAAGAGAAGGGACTCAGAAGTTCACAGTCTGCAGAAATTCACAAAACGAAGCTTTTTTTTTTCTGTTTTTTCCTCTATTGTGGGCAAGTTAACTTTTCAAGGACACCTGGGAGGCAGAGAGCTTTTTTTTTTTCCTTTTCTTTTATCCCCCTGCCAACTGTTACCATGGAGCCCAGTTTGTAACTTTTTATCTTAGAAATGTAGCCATCTCTGTGAAGCCCCAGCTCAAGGCCAGAGGCCTTGTTCACATATTCTGTGAAAAACTATTAAGGGGGTGTCAAGCTTAGGAGTGATGATTTTTCCAGCCAGTAGGCAAGTAGAACAGGGCAACAGAATAAGAGGAAGTTAATCTACACTGAACTAATTTATAGAGACTCTTTTGCTGAAAGTCCTAAAGTCAGCCATGGTGAAGACTTCTGGAGAAGTTCAGTGAAGATTTTTCTGAGGGCCTGGTACAGAGGGGGAAGATGGGGAAGGCGGGAGGTGAGAGCAGCTCCGTGGATCTCAGAATAAGGAAGGAGAGATGTAAAAGAATAATGGGAAAGGATTTTGGGATTTTCCTAGCAACATAAATTGAGCAGTAGAAACGGTAGAGCAGAAAGGAAGACGGGAGTGAGTATCCCAAAAAATCTGTGAGGGACTTTAAAATTTAGTAACCTGTTTTCAGTGATGACAAAGCAACTTTAAAGGCCATTTTCATTACATCTTTGATAGGGGTCTGAGGGTCTCCTAAGCTGGTTTGAGCTTTGGGTTAGGTGGTAAGAGGACCTGGTGGGACCCGTTGTGGGCACTGACAGGAAAAGAGAGAAGTGAGTGGGTGGATGGGTACCTCAGTACCTGCTACCTCAGCAAGGGGGCAATGCTCTGAGAACCGGCGGAGGTTTTGGTTTTTGATCTAGTAATTGGAGAAGAGAAATCAGGTTTGCTGAGGTGGGACTGACAGCAGAGAGTATGGAGCAGAAGGCTGAGTTTGAGGAACTATTGGAGAAGCATAGTTCAGGATGTGGGCGAAAGAGGAAAAAGGCCTTCACATAGGGGAATTTCCTTTCACCCTTTTGAGCACTTGCAGAAGTTAAAAAGGTCACACAGAATTTGAGGATCTAGAGACTCCTCTGGGGGCCATCAGTTTGGGTTGTCTAAGTGGTAATATGGCCAATGCTGTGTACTGAATTTGATGAGGATTTTGGGTTCCACCAGGCAGCCCCTGTATGCTCAAATCCCCATGACTTACAGAAGAAGTCGGCTTTTCCCCCACACAGCCGTGGCGGTTTGTGGCTTTGATAGTCTGCCGGGCAAACATACTAATATAGGCTAGCCAACCTGCATCTGGCTTGCCTGTCCCTACAACCATAATGTTTGTTTCCATTATCTATGGTACGGAAAGGATTTAATGGAATTTTAATGGGATCCTCTTCATCAGGGATATTCTAATAGGAAAGACATATAGCCAGCTGGCAAATGTCTGGGTGGAGAGATGGCCTCCAGGTCCCTAAGTGGGCTGTATGCAAGAGAGACCATACTTCTTATCTAGTAGGATTTGTGATCAGCCATCGCTGCAGTAGGGGCTGATGAGCGTTAGGACTACGGGTGGCCAAGGAGAGAGTCTATAGCCTTACCCACGTAGCGAAAATGCAATTTGAAAGGGTTTCCAGTCTTTTCCAGTTTCCAGCCAGAGTCTGGACATGGCACAGGCTTGAGATGAGACGCATGGATGGAGGAAGTGATTCCCTCTACTTTTACTGCTTTAGGTGCTATAAGTAGCACCTGGAATCGTCCTTTCCAGCGGGTTTCCAGGGATGACACCTGATGTCATCTTATTCAGAGGAAGTCTCTTTCTTGATATCAATGTGGATTCCCCTCGTCCCCAGGTTGGAAGGCAGTAGCCAGCTGTTTCCACAGGTATATCTGAGTTCTTAAAAGAGATTTAAGTCTGTCAAGCAAGGGTGTGTGGAAGGGATCCTTAGGTCTTAGAGTCGGGGTTAGGTCTCTTAGTGGAGGAGGGGCCCCATAGAGAATTTCATAGGGGGTGAGGTTACACAAAGAAACAAAAGGAGTATTTCTTGCATGAAACAGTGCATAAGGCAGGAGCATAGTCTAATCTTTTATGCCGGTCTCTAAGCTTAATTTTGTTAAGGTCTCTTTAATGGTTTTATTTATTTTTTTTACATGTCCTGATCTCTGGGGTCTATAAACACAATGTAACTTCCAATTAATCCCCAGGGTCCTGGATATCCCCTGATTTACCTGGCCCATGAAGGGTCTTCAATTATCAGACCATGTTACATTAGGCAGGCCGTGTCTTTGATAAATATCTTTCAGGATCTTCTTGACCACAATTTGTGCCGGTTTTCTTTTCTTTTTTTTTTTTTTTTTTTGGTGGGAATGGCTTCAATCCATCCTGAAAATGTATCTACAAAGACTAGGAGATATTTAAGCCCATACCTTGCTGGCTTAATTTCAGTAACGTTCACTTCCCAGAATTGTCCTGGTCTAATTCCTCATAGGTGCTTTCCTGTAGGAAGCTTGGAAGTGTAAGCATTAACCAATTGACAGAACTGACAGGCTTTTGTTACCCATTCAATTATTTCCTTTCACTGTGAGTGATTTAGTCTAAAACTCTGTTCTTGATCCTACAGTAATGCCTGCAGTTTTTTTGAACCAAGTTGATTGAGTTGATGTACATTTTTAACGTAGTCTAGGGCTTTCTGAAATTGCGGGCTGGGCTCACTGAAGTTGAGGAGTTCATTGTCAGTGTTCTTAGATGTTATCAAAAGCTTGCTGGTGCTCAAGGGTCCATTGGAATTGGGCATTCTCATTTAACAGCGGGTATAAAGGAGCAGCTAAGAACACAAACCCAGGTCCATAACCTGCTAAAGCCAGCAGTCCCAAGAAACTCTCTATGTTGTCTCCTGTTAAATGGGGGTGGTATCTGCACAACGGTTTGTTTCCTGGGCTCAGTGAGCCATCATTTACCGTGCCTAAGGGAATACCCCAGGAAGATTACTTCTTGCTGGCAAATTTGGGCCTTTTTGTCCGAAGCTCTCTACCTGAGTTGAGCAAGCTCAGATAATAGTGCTTGGGTCTCAGACTCACAGTTTTCTTTGGTGTTGGCTGCCAGTAGCTGGACATCCACATATTGAAGCAGAATGACTTCGGGGTGTGTAGTTCTGAAGTTGTAGAGATGTCTGTGAAGGGCTTCATCAAAGAGAGTGGGGGAGTTTTTGAACCCCTGTGGGAGTCTAGTCCAAGTTAGTTGAAAAGACGTTCCGGTTTCTGGGTCTACCTACCCGAAAGCAAACAGCAACTGACTATCTTTATGCAGAGGCAAGCAAAAGAAAGCATCTTTTAAGTACAGAACAGTATACAATTTTCACTCGGCCACAGCAAAGAGGTTATTGGGGTTCCAGCATGCTGGGGCTCAGAGCTCACTTAAATAGAGCAGAGAGCCCTGAGAACAGCTTTAACAGAGCTTACATACTTTTCTTGGAGAGGGCAGAAAGGGAAATTTATTGATTGGTCAGGGCGAGTGTGCGGTTTGCGTGCACCCGGATGAGGGAGTATATTCTGCAGTTTGGCAGTTGGGGACAGCACATTCTGGGAACAAAATAGCAAACAGTTCTCAAGATTTTAACAGTGGTTTGTTAAGCATACAGAAAAACAGGAAGTGACAAGTGCCTATTTAATTAAACTTTCACCTAAGCAAAATGGAAAGTGAGCATGGATTACTAAAAACAACCATGTCCAGGTTGCCTAATGCTCTCAAATGTTAATCATATTGGAGGCAACATATGTCTTTCTTCCTAAAATTATATATTCAACCTCAACCATGTTGAAAATGTCTAACCCTCTTACATTATACTTTGCCTGATTTTCTAATGTCTCTATTGATATCTGCTTTCCTACTTATTTTCCCCAGTTCATCATTGTGACTGACCCTTCGCGTGTGCTGACACTGACATTCACTCACTACCCAAAAATCTATTGCTCAAGAATTTTGTCCAAATGCCATAATCACTCTTTTTTCTAAACCTACAGGCTATCTTCCTAATCCTACCGACTATGCCTTTTTGACTGGATGTTCTCTTCGACATTCAATCATCCAAGGTAGAAGGTCCTATCCCATTTTATATCGATTTATCTGAGACATCTGTGCAGAATGTAATTCAAAGCTAAGTATACCAATCATGGGCCCAATGCACTTCTAGGCTTCAAATCTTACCTAGATTTATATTTTCATACTTATATTTCACCTATATATTCTTGTAAATATTGCAGATTCCCAATACTATTAGTCATCACGCAGAATGATTCCTAACCCAAATCGAACCTGTTATTAACCCTAACCATACACTGTTTCCTCAATCTAACTTTACAGAAGAGCAGGCCCAGAGTTGGTCTTTCAATACAGGAATGTAGGAGATCTTCCACATGCTGAGAAACTCAAAGATCCATGTAGAAATGAACTCTGGAGAAGTTGTAGGCAGCTATGAAGGACCTGAGAGAGCAAAAGTCATCTTCAATGGCAAACAACCTTGTCAGGATGAAGGGTTTTGTCTGTATCAGTCTCTCTGTTCTTAATATAGAGAAGATGGACCAAACCAGGCCTGTTTGGAGAGCTGTTCCCTGGTGCCTATGGTTGATATACCATTCTAACTTGTGAAAGTGTCACAGTAAGTAGGGGCAGCCTCCATCTCATGGGACACTTGGAAGCAACTCTTAGGACCAAGTGGTTGCCAAGGCAGTTAGCTCATTCAGTTCCTAAAGGAAGTGACCTACATCTCTTCCTTGGTGATGGAACTCTCTGAACTTGGGATCCAGGAAGCCAGGCACTCAGAGCCAGTTGCAGTACTAGTCCCAGTGGACTCACTTGTTTGGATTTACCAAGGAAAGAGTCAGTCTTTCTTGGTACCTGCTGATGTGAGGATGGAAAAAGCCAGAAGAGCTCTGAAGAGGGGCCTTTACTGAGAAAGCAGGTAGTGGCTAACCGCTGGCTCCAGACAACTTCACAGTGTTGGCCAAGGAGACCAGACCCGAGACAGGACAGGCCATTTCAGGAAAACATAGTAGGGCCCACCAGTCATAGGACACTCTGGATAGTCACAGACATACTAGGGGGAAGGTGGTGCCTTTGTGGGTGTGGGTGTGAGTTTGTGGTTTTGTCTCATGTTCTGAGAATAGGTAAGAAAGTCGGTTTGTTTGGTTTGGAGTGGACAAATTCTAGTATGACTTATGACAAGGTGTGTGTTTCTATATCTGTGTATCCCACTGTGTCCTTCGTTGTAGACATTAGAAAAGAGAATGCATCACGGATGTGTCCTGTCTAGTAGAAACCTTCCCAGCATTCATCCTACCCTATTTATGAATGGACTGTCACTTGCCTTAGGGATGGGCAACACCTACTTCCTTCCTTAGTCCCTGTTTTCATCAGGAATTCTGGCCACTCTCCAAAATAGGCTCATGGTTTTGTGTGCAAGATATGTACCACCTCCAAGCTCTGGGACATGGCCGTGCACTGGATAGCTGAAGGGAATGGGGAGCATCTCAGAAATCTCAGATATCAGTGTGACCAGGAAAATATCAGTGGAGAAACACTGCTTTGGGCCTTTTGCTTACCTATTGTTCTGTTGCCCTGAATCTCAGGAAGGTTTTTGCCTCAAGCCACCACTTTGTGAAGCGTGAAGAAAACAGTTTTTAAATGGAATTGAATAGGCATCACCTGTGGCTCTTTGCTTAATTGCTTTGGAAAGGGACTTGTCTAAATCTGGTTCTTGGCCCTGTGTTAGGCCGTGGATTAGATTCTCAGCACCTGATGGATCCAAAGAATGATCCCATGTGTACATCCAAAACCAAAATAGCAAAAAGTTCAGTCATTGTGGATGAAGTCTCTTGCTTCCTCTGTTAGGTTACTGATCTCCATCAAGTGAGAATAGGGATCCTTTCTTTCAAATGAGCTCTTCAAAGCCCTGCAGAGGCTAGCCCATAGGTGCTTGGGTTTTCTCATGACTCCATATCACATTAAGAATCTATACCTGACAGTCATTAGGCCTCAAATTGGAGAAGCAGAGCAGTATTAAAGGCAAGCCTATTTGACCACTCCTGGTTCACAGAAAGGGTGTCCAGCCCACCATGACTTTAGCCAAATGAGGGGAAAGGGACCTTATTTTGGACACTGTCTTGGGCTGCACCCCTCATGGAAAACTCCAGCCATAGGTAATGATGAGTGTCTATGTGGAAGAATATGAGGGCGATGAAGGAGTGTTTTGGTTTTAATTGTGGTCATTTGCGTGGCAGTTGAATGAGATGACTGTGTCCATCTGGGCTTGAACTCTGGAGTGATTCCCCTTAGAAAATGAGTTCTGGTACTGAACTCAGAGAAGTATTGTCATGAATTTTGTTGGGATTTTAGCATGCCACGCATGAGAGTCACCCTTGGAAACTGAGATCTAGTCCCAGGGTGGCTATCCACAGAGCACTGGGTATCTTATCCAGGATATCACATGATTTATTCTGAAATAATTGGCAGCCATAGTTGAAAGTCAAAACACACATGGACCTTACATTGTAGAACTCAATGTACCTGGCTTCATGTGACCTTTGGCCACTCTTTGGGAAGCCTGGCCTGTGAGAGTCCTCCAGAGCTTTCATTGAAATTAGCTTCCTCAACACTTAATGGTCCCTGAATGATTTGAACCCACAGTGCCTCCAACTTCATCCTTGAAAAACGGGGAAGATATATACCATGAAATGTTTTAAATTCCCATGACCAGGTGGCACTTGAGAACATTTGGATGTCCTGCTGCTGATCTTGAGTGTTCCAGCAAAAGCGTTGATTGACTGTGTTTCATTTAAATGGTGTAGAACAGAGATGCCAGTAAGTTGGAGCCAGCTGAGTAGTGGGCCTATTGCAGTGGTGTGCAAGTGTGTGATAAAGCATTTGTGGTGGGGCCATGTGAATGTGCTATTGGCTTTTAAATGGCTTGGGACTGACATGGTGCAGCCAGCAGACCCTTATCTGTAAAGGCATCTTGTTATTTGGAGAGATTTCAGGGCAATTTTCAGAATCAGGTTGCTATGGACAAGGGGGCAAGCTATGTTGGATAGAAGCCTGGTTGGTGCTTTCTCCTGCAGATCCTGACCCACCACACATGACAGAACTCCCTTCAGCACTGTCTCCCAGTTTAACTTGTTGTATTTCATGAAGCGAATACCAAAGTCCCAGTGCAGCACCAATAAAAACCACGAAAAGTGGAGGAATTCCAAATAGCTTCACAGTCCACATGGGAAGAAACTTAGCCTCCAGTGGCACCAGTTTACCTACAAAGAGAGAATTCAGCAATGCTGCCTCAAGTTCAATGTAAAATAAGAAACCATGTCCTCCAGGTCACATAGATGCAGACCCAGCTTTGATGGTCTAACTAGAAAGGAAGCTAATGCTCCTGAGAATAGCATATATTTCAAGTGCCCAATCTTGGAGGCAGTTTCTCAAAAAGTCTATAGGCCAACAGAGCTCCATGTTTGTGGAGTGTTTACCCACACAGGTAATGTCAAGTCATTGTTCTGGATGAGAGTGGGAATAATTTTGTGTAGCACATATTGCATACACATTGGATTCCTTATCTAATTTTCCATTCGAAATACTGAAACCCTGACACTAACACATACCCTACTAAACTCTGACTACTAATCCTAATATGAGGGAGAAAAATAACCCAAACAGAATAGGAATACAAGCAGATCAGAGGAGGCATGGTGTATATTTGGACTTTCCTTTTGCATTTCATAGGGTAGGAGTTATATATCTAGTCAATTTTTTGTTGGAATAGGTCTCTATGTGTTTTTAAGTTAAGAAATATGTGAATTCTTGTCTCCGTTTCTCTGTAGCTTATTCAGCACATGTATATTTATATGCACATATAGAATCCTTCCAGGTATGAAACATGCATACTTGTGAGGTGGCTGACTTGGCAGATACAAATTTTGAGAAGAGATCACTGCTCCCAAACAGTGTTGGAACTGAAAATTCAACCTATGGGTTAGCTTCCTAGTTGAATAACACTATACGTAAATCCATGATCAGTAAAAAGAATATTTTTGGATCTGTGGATAATATATATTTCGTGGTGAATTTCGATTGGCATATATATTGCTCTTTTTAATATCTCTGTGTGTGTGTTTGTGTGTGTGTGTGTATATATATATATGTATACACACACACACACACAAGAAGTATATATATATATATATATATATATATATATATATATATATATATATATATTCTCCAGATTTTTCAAAGTATGAAATATATGTGTCTTATACCCACTCCGTAAATTCATTCATATTCATGTATATGGATTTATAATGAACTTTTCACAAGATTATTCTCAGAAATATTCATCCCCCTGAAATACATATTTGTTTCCAGTACTGAAAACTAACTTCAGTTAATGTTGCATACAAATACTAATATTTATACAGTAACTGACCCAGTTTAACCTCAATGCAAGTAGATTCCTATGGGACATGTTGTGTATTTTAATGTTCATTTTTATTCAACACTGGTACATTACTATTTCTTCAATTTATGCACATCATAGGATATATATTTCATCCACCAGTTAGCAAACTTATAGGCATTTGTTTCACTTTCAATCACTTCCTGCTTCAGAGCACATGGATTCCTCCGTGTTTCTTGAATGGTCTTTTCATGAGACTTCTTTCCAAACACATTATTTTAAATTTCCATAATCAGTTTTGAAGCAAAACTCACAGACTCTTCATGATAAACCATAAACCTAATATTACCTTTAGATGTATCAGTGGTTGGAATGAATGTATGTGTATCAATATAAGATTTCCTTTATATTTTCAGATATAAATTGAATGCATTATTTACATTTGGAACCCATTATATTATTTATTCACAGTATGGTCTATTCTTGCATTATCTCTATATTCATAGTCACAGGGTACACCTATTTGTACACCCAATACTAATTTGTACATCTTCAAAATATTGCTCCCAGAAATGGTGGAAGATATACTCAAGTCACCTTATCTACATGTACATTTTATCACAGTAATATTCTGGACACGAAAAGCAAAGGTCACACTTATTATTTTACCAACATAATGGTCAGGCGAGTGTCAGAGGAAGAGACCACAAGAGACTGTCTCATGCAACAGCCAAGGGTTTATGGGGGTCCAGCATGCTGGGGCTCAGAGCTCCCTTGAATAGAGCAGAGAGCCCTGAGAACAGCTTAAGCAGAGCTTATATACTTTCCTTGGAGAGGGCAGGGAGGGAAGATTATTGATGGCTCAGGGCGAGTGGGCAGTTTGCATGCAAACAGGTGAGGGAGTACATTCTGCAGTTTTGCAGTTGGTACAGCACATTCAGGGAACAAGATTAGCAAACAGTTCTCAAGATATCCACAATGTTTTGTTAAGCATACCAAAAAATTGGAAGTGACAAGTACCTATTTTATTAACCTTTCATTCCCCACTTCTTCTTTTGGTTACTTTTAATCATTACAGTGATCATTGGGGGTGTCACATTTTATGTCTGCTAGTGTGGTATATTGTTTTCTTATTACCATAAGTTTAACTTGTCCAATTTGAGCTTGGAAAAAGGAAACTACACGGTTGAGCAAACAGGGTCTCACAGTTAGCAATAATATGAGGTTTATTAATGGACCAGCCAGGGCTGATAAATGCGTAGTTAACCAGAGGGACTCTGTGAACCAAGACTCAAACCACCCTTTTGGGGCCTCTCTCTCTTGTTGATGCTCTACAAGGCGTCTTCTTAATTTAATCATAGATTCTTTTACAACTACAGTATGGTCGGCATAATAACAACATTCTTCACTCAATGCAGGACAAAGGCCCCTTCTCTCAATAAGAGAAGGTCGAACCCTCGCCTGTTCTGTAAAACAACTTCAGAGAGAGAGGTTAAAGATTCCTGTAAAGCTGTGATGGAGGTTTTTAATATCTTTAAGTTTTGGTCTATTGCTACTTCTAATTGGGTCATTTGTTGTGTCCCATGGACTAGGGCAGTGGTTCCTGTGCCCACCGCTGCAGCAACTCCTATTCCTAATAGGATGGAGAAAGTGAGGGATACGGGTTCCTGGTGGAACCAGGTTGTATGCGCCCCTATTGGAACTTTAAATGATCCTGCGTCATGATAGAGGACTCTGGGAAACATCTGCACCATTACATACTTAATCAGAGGAAGAGACCACAAGAGACTGTCTCATGCAACAGCCATATGTTGATCATTTTATGAAAACATAAACAATGTTTAAGTATATAGAATTATACTGTTGTAAGGACGGACAAGGCAAGGCACCTAAGATAGCACAGAAGACAGGGAAACAGTCCTATTTGGTTGTAACCAGATTTAGAGGGCATTGCTTCTGTTGTAATCTTTTAATCCCCTGAACCCCAAGTTTAGGTAGTTTCAGAATTTTGTACCCAACATGTAACGTAAGGGGCTCAGAAATTCACAGTCTGCAGAAGTTCAAAAAAAGCAGTTTTTGTTTCTGTTTTTTTTCCTCTGCTCTGGGAAAGTTAACTTTTAAAGGACACCTGGTAGGGGGAGAGCTTTTTTCTTCTTTTTTTTTTCTTCCTGCCAGCTTTTACCATGGAGCCCAGTTGGTAACTTCTTTATCTTAGAAATGTAGCCATCTCTGGAAGCCCCAGCTCAACGCCAGAGGCCTTGTTCACATATTTTGTGAAAAAATAGTAAGGGGGTGTCTAGCTTAGGAGTGCTGATTTTTCCAGCCAGTGGCCAAGTAGAACAAAGCAACACAAAAAGAGGAAGTTTATCTACACTGAACTCTTGTATAGGGCCTCTGTTGCTGAAAGTCCTAAAGTCAGCCATGATCAAGGCTTCTGGAGAAGGCCATTTAAGATTTTTCTGTGGGATTGGAACAGAGGGAAAGACAAGGAAGGTGGGGGGTGAGAGCAGCTCCGTGGTTCTGAGAATGAGGAAAAAGAGATATAAAAGAATAATGGGAAAGGGGTTTGGGATTTTCCTGGCAATAAAACTTGAGCAGTAGAACAGGTAGAGCAGAGGGGAGGATGGGAGTGAGTATCACAAAAAGCCTTTGAGGGACTTTAAATTCTTTGTAACCTGTTTTCAGTGATGACAAAGCAACTTTAAAGGCCATTTTCATTACATCTTGGATAGGCGTCTTAGGGCACTCCTCAGCTGGTTTGAGCTTTGTGTTAGCTGGTAAGAGGACCTGGTGGGACCCGGTGCGTGCACTGACAGGAGAAGAGAGGAGTGAGTGGGTGGAAGGGTACCTCAGTACCTGCTACCTCAGCAAGGAGGCAATGGTATGAGATCCAGCGGAGGTTTTTGTTTTTGATCTAGTAATTGGAGGGGAGAAATCAGGTTGCTCATGTGAGAGTGACTGCAGAGAGTCTGGAGCAGAAGGCGGGGGGTGAGGATGTATTGGAGAAGCATAGTTCAGGATGTGAGCAAAGGAGGGAAAAGGCATAAACATAGGGGAATTTCCTTGGAAGGAAATTCCCAATTGATGGATCTTTTTGAACACTTGTCGAAGTTGAAAAAGTCACACAGAATTTGAGGATCTGGAGACCCCTCTGGGGGCCATCAGTTTTGGTTGTCTAATTGGTAATATGGCCAATGCTGTGTACTGAATTTGATGAGGAGTTTGGGTTCCACCAGGCAGCCCCTGTATGCTCACATCCCCATTATTTTCAGAAGAAGTCCGCTTTTCCCCCACACAGCCATGGCTGTTTGTGGCTTTGATAGTCTGCCGGGCAAACATAGTATTCTAGGCTAGCCAACCTGCATCTGGCTCGCGTGTCCCTAGATCCATAATGTTTGTTTCCGTTATCTGTGGTACAGTAGGGATTTAATGGAATTTTAGTTGGATCCTCTTCATCAGAGATATCCCAATATGAAAGACATATAGCCAGCTGACAAATTCTGGGTGGAGAGATGGCCACCAGGTGCCTAAGGGGGCTGTATGTGAGATAGACCATACTTCTTGTCTAGTAAGATTTGTGATCAGCCATCGCTGATGAACGGGCTGATGAGGGTAAGGACTACTGGTGGACAAGGGGAGAGTCTATAGCCTTATCCACATGGCGAATATGCAATTTGAAAGGGTTTCCAGTCTTTTCCAGTTTTTCAGCCAGAGTCTGGACAGGGCGCAGGCTTGAGATAAGAATTAGGATCCAGGAATTGATTCCTTCTACATTTACCACTGTAGGTTTTATAAGTAGCACCTGGTATGGTCCTGTCCAGCGGGGTTACAGGGATGAAACCTGATGTTGTCTTATGGAGAGGATGTCTCTTATTTGATATCGATGTGGAGTCCCCTCTTCACCAGGTTGGTAGGCAGTGGCCAGCTGTTTCAACAGGTATCGCTGAGTTCATTCAAGAGCTTTAAGTCTGTCAAACAAGGGGTTGTGGAGGGGATCACTAGGTCTTAGAGTTGGGGTTAGGTCCCTTACTGGAGGAGGGGCTCCATAAAGAATTTCATAGGGGGTGAGGTTACACAAAGAAATAGAGGGAGTATTTCTTGCATGAAACAGTGCATAAGGCAGGAGCATAGTCCAATCTTTTATGCCACTCTCTAAGCTTAATTTCGTTAAGGTCTCTTTAATGATCCTATTTATTTTTTTTACCTGTCCTGAGCTATGGGGTCTATAAGCACAATGTAACTTCCAATTTATCCCCAGTGTCCTGGCTAACCCCTGACTTACCTGGGCCATGAACGCCGGGCCATTATCAGACCCTATTACCTTAGGCAGGCCGTGTCTTGGAAAAATATCTTTCAGGATCTTCTTGACCACCAATTGTGCCTTTTTTTGTGGGGAAGGCTTCAATCCATCCTGAAAATATATCTACAAAGACTAGGAGATATTTAAGTCCATACCTTGCTGGCTTAATTTCAGTAAAGTCCACTTCCCAGAATTGTACTGGTCTGGTTCCTAATAGGTGCTTTCCTGCGGAAATCTTGGAAAGATAAGCATTAACCTATTGACAGACCGGACAGACTTTTGTTACCTGTTCAGTTATTTCCTTTTGCTGTGAGTGGGTTAGTGGAAAACTCTGTTCTTGATCCTTCAGGAATGCCTGCAGTTTCTTTGAACCAAGGTGTGTGAATTAATGTACATTTTTAACGTAGTGTAGGGCTTTCTGAAATTGCAGGCTTGGCTCTGTCAAGTTGAGGAATTCAGTGCCAGTGTCGTTAGATGTTATCAAAAGCGTTCTGGTGCTCAGGGGTCCATTGGAATTGGGTATCTCCATTTAACAGCGGGTATAAAGAAGAAGTTAAGGACGCAAACAGAGAAATCCATAACCTGCAAAACCCAGTAGTCCCAAGAAACTCTCTGTGTTGTCTGCTGCTAGATGGGGGTGGTATCTGCACAACCGTTTGTTTTCTGGGCTCAGTGAGCCATCGTTTACTGCCCCAAAGGGAATAGCCCAGGAAGATTACTTCTTGCTTGCAAATTTGGGCCTATTTGGCAGAAGCTCTATACCCGAGTTGAGCAAGCTCATATAATAGTGCTTGGGTCCCAGACTCACAGTTTTCCTTGGTGTTGGCTGCCAGTAGCAGGTCATCCACGTATTGAAGCTGGGTGACTTTGGGGTGTGTAGTTCTGACGTTGTTGAGATCTCTGTGGAGGGCTTCATCAAAGAGAGTGGGAGAGTTTTTGAACCCCTGTGGGAGTCTAGTCCAAGTTACTTGATCAGACGTTCCAGTTTCAGGGTCTACCCACTAGCAAGCAAACAGCAACTGACTATCTTTATGCAGAGGCAAACAAAAGATAGCATCTTTTAAGTCCAGAACAGTATACCATTTCTGCTAAGGGTTCAGAGTGATAAGCAGATTGTATGAATTAGTTACCGTGGAGTGAATGTCCTGCACTCTGTTATTAATCTCTCTTAGGTCTTGAACGGGGGATAGTCCCCGGTTCCTGGCTTTTTTTTACTGGGAGCAGGGGAGTCTCCCAGGCCGATTGACAGGGCCTTAGGACCCTAAGGCCAGATATTTCTGAATATGGGGCCTTATCCCATCTTTAGCTTTTCTGCTCAGAGGATATTGTTTGACATTTATTGGGGAGGCTGAGGTTTTTAACTCCACTGTTCTTGGAGGTTGTTTCACGGCTAGGCCTAACCTAGCCGTTTTTGCCCAGGTATCTGGGTAATCTGTTATCTATTTCTGGGGTAGCTTGCTTGTTTGAGCAGTCTTGGGGGGTGTGAAGAGTGGATGTTCATCTTCTACTGACATTTATAAAGCCAAGACTATAGGAGTTTTTACTGAAGGATTTAGAAATTTCATTTTGGGGCCTTCGGGGTTAAAAGTTGTTTTGGCCTTGAGCTTACTGAGCAGATCTCTGCCCATCAATGGGCCAGGCATTCTGGGATTACTAGGAAGGAGTGATGGATTTTTCCTTTCCCCATGTCCATGGTCCTCTTAGTTGTCTATGTCTGATATTTACTGCCATTAGCCCTTTGAACTAGAGACATTTTATTTGATAGTGTGCCCAGTGGGGCCTTAAGGGCTGAGTATACTGCTGCTGTATCCACTTCAAAGTTTACCTGGGTCCTCTCCACTTCAAAAGTTACCCTGAGCTCGGAGAAGGGATCTGAGCGCCGACGTTCTTAGTCATCCGTTTGAGTCAGAATGGCTGGCTGTCGTGGCTGTCTCTTTTCTAGGGCACTCTTTGGCCCAGTGACCTTTTTCTTTACAGTAGGCACAATGATCTGAGGCCAGGGGTGGCCTCTGGCGTGCGCCCAGGTTTCCGTTCCTGTCTTCCTGTTTGTTAATTTCTGGCCTATTTATTGTTGTGACCAGGACCTTAGTCAATGCCTTAGTCTGTCTTTTGCATCTCTCATCTTCCCTTTGCTCCCTTTCTTTCTCTTTGTTTCTCTCATATAGTATACTTTCTCGGCTTCTCTGACTAAATCTCCCAAAGTCATATCTTGTGATCCCTCTAAGAGTTGTAACTTTCTTTTAATATCCAGGGCAGCTTGCCCAATGAAGGCCATCATGACAGATGCCTTTTGATCCTCTGCCTGAGGATCAATAGGAGTAAATCTCCTATATGCCTCCATAATTCTCTCTAGAAACATAGAGGGATATTTATCAGGCCCTTAAATTATCTCTCTTACCTTGGCCAAATTAGGTGTTTCCCTAGCGGCCGATTGGAAACCCACTATTAGGGCCTGGCAATAAGTGGACAGATGCTCCCTACCTTCAAAGGTGTTGGGGTTTCAGTTGGGTCAATTCAAGGGGAAGCTGGCTTTGATTATGTTGGGAAGTTGTGTTGGTCACACATCTGGTCCGAGAATATATTTTTTAGCTTCCAGGAGGTTTTTCTCTCATTCCTCTGCCGTGAAGAGAGTCCCTAGGATTTGTTGGCAGTCATCCCAAGTAGGCAAGTGTGAAAATCCCAGGGAGTTCTTTGAGTTCTTTTAGCCGGGCCAGCTTCCTCCAGGGAAGGAGGGGCTGTGTGTGATGCGGGGGAGTCATCTGGAGGGCACTGGGCCGGCCTAACTTCCTCCAATGGCAGAGAAGCAGAGTCAGCAGGGGAATCACTTAGAGGTTGTTGGGGGTTGGGGACAAGGGCAGGGGATAAGAAGGAGGAGGAGAGTCCAGTAGAATCTTGAGACTCAGGGAGAACAGAGGGTGGAGGAGGAGGAGCATAGGGTTTGAGAGATAGAATCGTGGTGGAAGGAGTAGGAGCGTAGGCAGGGACAAGGAAAGGCTTCACCCATGGAGGAGGAGATTTGCAGAGGTCCTGCCAAGTTAAGATATATGGCTGTTGATCTGGATGGCTATGTGGCCTCAGCTGAAAGACAATATCTCTGATTTTTCAAATTAGTGGGAAGTAGAAACATCCTTCTGGGGGCCATCCAACTCCAAAGGTGTGTCATTCTGAGGCACAGAGAGTCTGCCAGGTCCAGCGTTTTAATGAAAAAGAAAGATTCTGGGCCCTTAAGCAGACGTTGGTCCAGTGATCAAGGGTCAGGGAGAGAAGTGTTGAAGTGCTCTGTCCCAAAATGAGAGATACACAAACTGTGAAAGCAACGACATACTACACAGACAAGACAAGACAATAAAGACAGACAATGGACGTCCAATACTGAGACAAGGACTGAGTAGCCCTCAAAACCTGATGGGCTGGCAATACCTAATCCGAAACAAAATATCACAGAGTCGAGGAGACTATTGTTCCTTGATTTCCTGAGTCCTCTGGGGCGTCCCCCAGGGATGTGGCCTGTGGCTCTGTGACACGTCTGTCAGCCACCGTCAGAGAGAGCTCATGCTCAACACCGATAGCGATTTTGCAAAACCCTAACCTGAAACCTGAAACCAGAAAGAGTCACCTTACTTACCCTGAAAAGAGCCCCTTGGGGGTCTTTCGTCCGCCGCTGCTGGATCTCGCTGGTGCCTCCAGATGTAAAGATCGGGTGAGCGACAGAGGAAGAGACCACCAAGAGAATGTCTCATGCAACAGTAAAGGGTTTATTGGGAGACCAGCTTTCTGGGGCTCAGAGGTCACTTGAATAGAGCAGAGAGCAATGAAAACAGCTTAAGCAGAGCTTATATACTTTCCTTGGAGAGGGCAGGGAGGGAAGTTTATTGATGGGTCAGGGCAAGGGGGAGGTTTGCGTGCAAACGGGTGAGGGTGTGTATTCTGCAGTTTGGCAGTTGGGGACAGCACATTCTGGAAACAAGATTAGCAAACAGTCCTCAAGTTTCCAACAGTGTTTTGTTAAGCATACAGAAAAACAGGAAGTGACAAGTACCTATTTTATTAACCTTTCACCAATGCCTAAATGGAATGTGAGCATGGTTTACTAAAAACATCCATGTCCACGTTGCCTAATGCTCTCAAATCAATATTATTTGTGACTACATATTTGTTTCTTCCTAAGATTATATATTGAACCTCCACCCTGTTGAAAATGACTAATCCTATCACTCACTTTGTATTTTGCCTGATTTCCTAATGTCTCTATTGATATCTGCTTTCCTACATATTTTCACGAGTTCATCATTGTGACTGACTCTTCACATGTGCTGACATTTACATTCACTCTCTATCCGAAATCCTATTGCTAAAGAACTTTTGGTCGAAATCCTATACTCACTCTTTTTTTCTAAATCTACTGACTATCTTCCTAATCCTACCAACTATACCTTTTTGACTGGATGATCTCTTCTACAATCAATCATCCAAGGTACAAGATCTTAAGCCATTGTATATTGATTTATCTGAGACATCTATGCAGAATATAATTCAAAGCTAAGTATTCCAATCAACAGCCCAATGCCCTTCTTGGATTCAAATCTTATCTAGATTTCTGTGTTCATACATATATTTCACCAATATATTCTTGTAAATATCGCAAGTTCCCAATACCATTGTTTGTTCCTCAGTATGATTCCTAACCCAAATCGAACCTGTTATTACCCTAAACATACACTGTTCCCTCAAACTAAGTTTACAGATGAGCCGGGACAGAGTTTGTCTTACAATAGTAATGTAGGGGGTCTTCCACCTGCTGAGAACATCAAAGTTCCAGGCAGAAATGATACCCTGGAGAAGTTTCAGGCAGCTATGAAGGACCTAAGAGATCAAAAGTCATATTCCATGGCAAGCAACCTGGTCAGTATGAAGGGATGTGTCTGAATCAGCCTCTCCTTTCCTATTGTAGAGAAGACTGATCAAACCATGCCTGCGTGGAAAGCTGTTCCCAGGTGCCTATGCTTGATATACCATTCTAACTTGTGAAAGTGTCACAGGAAGTAGGAGCAGCCTCCATCTCATGGGACCCTTGGAAGCAACTGTAAGTACAAAGTGGTGGCCAAGGCAGTGACTTCATTCAGTTCCTGAAGGAAGTGACCTCACCTCACTTCTTTGGTGATGGAAATCTCTGGACTTGAGATCCAGGAAGCCAGGCACCCAGAGCCAGTCCCAGTCCCAGTTCCAGTGGTCTCACTTGTTTGGATTTACCAAGGACAGAGTCAGTCTTCCTTGGTACCTACTGATATGAGGATTGTCAAATGCCAGAAGAGCTCTGAAGAGGGACCTTTCCTGAGAAAGCAGGTATTCGTTCACCACTGGCTCCTGAAAACTTCACAAAGTTGCCCAAGGAGACCAGATCTGAGACAGGACAGGCCATTTCAGGGGAACATAGTATGGCCCACCAGTTAGAGGGCACTCTGGATAGTCACAGACCTACTTGTGTTAAAGAGGTGCCTTTTTGCGTGTGGGTGTGAGTTTGTGGTTTTCTCTCAATTTCTGAGAATAGGTAGGAAGGCTCTTTGTTTGGATTGGAGTGGACTGTTTCTAATAAGTCGTTTGACAGGGGTAGTGTTTCTATGTCTGTGTATCCCACTGTGTCTGTGGTTGTAGACATTAGACAAGAGAATGCATCAATGCATTTGTCCTGTCTAGTAGAAAACTCTCCAGTATTTATTCTGCCTAATTGATGAATGGACTGTGGTGTGCCTTATGGATGGGCAACACCTACTAACTTCCTAAGTTAATGTTTTCTTCCTGAATTCTGGACACTCTCTAGTATAGGCTCATGGTTTTGTGTCCAAGATATGTACCATCTCCAAGATATGTGACATGTCCATATACTTGAGAGCTGTAGAGAATGGGAACATCTTAGAAAACTCAGATATCAGTGTGACCAGTATAATCTCAGTGGAGAAACCCTGCTTTGGTTCATTTGCTTACCTATGGTTCTGTTGCACTGAATTTCAGGAAGGTCTTTGCCTCAGGCCACCCCTTTGTGAAGCCTGAATAAAACAGTTTTCAAATGAAAATAAATGGGCATAACCTGTGGCTCTTTGCTTAATTGCTTTGGAAAGGGATGTGTCTGAATCAGCCTCTTGGCCCTGTATGAGGTTGTGGCTTAGATTCTCAGCACATGATGAATCTAAAGATAGATTCCATGTGTGCAATCAAAAGCAAAATGGCCAAAAATCTGTCATTGTTGATTAGTCTCTTGCCTTCCTCTGTTAGGTCCCTGACCTCTATCAAGTGAGAATAGGGATCATTTGGGTCAAATGAGTTATTTGAAGCCCTGAAGAGATGCTTGTGTTTTCTTATGACTCCAAATCACATAAAAAATCTGTCGCTGAGAATCAGTAGGCCTCAAATTGAAGAAGCAGAGCAGTATTAACGGCAGGTCTATTGGATCACTCCAGGTTCACAGGAAGGGTGTCCATGCCACCTTGACTTTAGGCAAATGAGGGGTAAGGGAGATTTTTTTGGACACTCTTTTGGGATGTGTCCCGCTTTGAAACCTCCAGCCACAGGTTATGATGAGTGTCTATATTTAATAAGATGAGGGCCATGTGGGAGTATTTTGGTTTAAATTGTGGTCATTCGTGTGGCAGTTGGAAGAGATGACTGGATCCACCTGGGCTTGAACTCTGGTGTCATTCCCCTGAAAGTCTGAGTTCTGGATCAGACATCAAAGAAGTATTGCCATGAACTGTGTTGGGATTTTCGGAGGCCACACATGAGATTCGCCTTTGGAATCTGGGAACTAGGCCCAGGGTGGCTTTCCACAGAGCACTGGGAATCTCAGCCAAGATATCACATAATTTTATTCTGAAAGACTTTGAAGCCATATTTACTAGTCAAAACACAGATGGACCTCAATTGTAGACCTCAGTGGGCCTGGATTCTTGTGACCTTTTGGCCACTCTTTGGGAGGACTTGCCTGTGAGAGTTCTCCAAAACTTTGATTGAAATCAGCTTCCTCACCATTGAATGATTCCTGAATGAATTGAAACCCACAGTGCCTCCAACTTCATCCTTGAAAATTGACTAGATAAATACCATAAAATTTTTGAAATTCCAATGACCAGATGGCACTGGAGAACCTTTGGATGTCCTGTTGCTGATCATGACTGTACCAGACAGTGCATTGATTGACTGGATTTCATGAAAATTGTGGAGAACAGAGATGCCATTAAGTTGGTGCCTTCTTAGTAGTGGGACTAGAGCAGTGGTGAGCAAGTGTGTAATAAAACATCTGTTGTGGGGTCATGTGGATCTGCTATTGGCTTCCAAATCGCTGTGACTGACATGGTGCAGCTAGCAGACCCTTATATGTACAGACATCTTGTTATATGGAGAGGTTTCAGGGCAATGTTCAGAATCAGGTTGCTTTGGTCAAGGGGGCAACCTATGTGGTATACAAGCCCTGTTGGTGCATTATCCTGCAGACCCTGACCCACCACATTTGACAGAACTTCCTCCAGCATGGTGTCTCAGTTGAACGCATTGTATTTCCTGAAGCAAGTACCAAACTCCGAGTGCAGCAGCAAGAAACACTGTGAAAAGTGGAGGATGATGAAATGGCTTCACAGTCCACGTGGGGAGACACTTAGCCCCCAGTGGCCACAGATCACATACAAAGAGAGAATTCAGCACTGCTGCCTCATTTTCATTGTAAAATAAGAATCCATGTCCTCCAGGTCACATAGATGCAGACCCACCTTTGATGCTCTCACTACAAAGAGAATTCAGCACTGCTGCTTCATGTTCATTGGGAAATTATAACCATATCCTCCAAATCACAGAGATGAAGACCCATCTTTGATGGTCTCACTAGAAAGGAACCTAAAGCTTCTGACAACTACATGTATTTCAAGTCCCCAACCTAAAGGCAGTTTCTCCAGACGTCGTTAGGCAGGCAAATCTCCATGTTTGTGGAGTTTTTACACTGTCCCTTATTTTTGGAAACTGTTCTATCATCTCCAAGGTTGTGAACTCCTGAGCATTTTCTATTTCAGATATGTATTTAAAGATTTTCTAACTCTTCTCCTCTAATTGTGTCTTACTTGGGGCGAAGGTAATGTCAAGGCATTGTTCTGGATGAGAGTAGAAAAATTTTTTGTGAAGCACATATTTGATAAACATTGGATTCTTCTTCTTATTTTCCATTCGAAATACTGAATCCCTGACACTAACTCATACCCTACTATAATATGACTACTAATCCTAATATGATGGAGAAAAATACCCAAGCAGAATGAATATGCAAGCATTTCAGAGAAGGCATGGTATATAGTAGGACTTCCCTCTTGCACGATAAAGGGTAGGTTTTATAAATCTAGTCAATTTTTAATTGAAATAGTCCTCCATGTGTTTTTAAAGTTAACAAATATGTGAATTCCTGTCTCCCATTCTCTGTAGCCTACTCAGCACATGTATTTTTATATGCACATATAGAATTCTACCTGGTATCACACGTATATTTTTATGAGTTGGCTGACTTGGCAGAAACAAATTGTGAGAAGAGATCTCTCCTCCTAAACGCTGTTGGAACTGAAAATTCAAACAATGGGTGAGCTTCCTAGTAGAACAATGTTATACATAAATCCATGTTTAGTAAAATAAATAATTTTGCATCTGTGGATGATTTATATTACATGATGAATTACGATTGGCATATAGATATTGATACTTTTTAATGTATTTTTTGTGGTTTTTTAATATATATAAATATATATATATATATATATATATATATATATATATATAAATACATATATAAATATATATATATACAAATATATATATATATATATATATATATATATATATATATATTCACACTCTTCACATTTTATAAAATATGAAATATTTGTGTCTTATATAACTCCATAAATTCATTTATGTTCATGTATGTGGATTTATAATCAACTTTTCACAAGATTATTCTCAGAAATACTCATCCACCTGAAATACATATTTGTTTCCCAGTTCTGAAGATTAACTTCAATAAATGGTGCTTACAAATCCTAATATTTCTAGAGTAAATGACCCAGTTTAACATCAATGCAAGTAGATTCCTATAGGACATGATATCTATTTTGACGTTCATTATAATTCAACACTGGTACATTACTATTTCTTCAGTTTTTGCACAACATAAGATATATATTTCATCCACAAGTTCACAAATTTATAGGAATTTGTTTCACTTTCAGTCACTTCCTGCTTCATAACACATGTATTCCTCCATGTTACTTGACTGGTCTTTTCATGAGACTTCTTTCCAAACACATCATTTTCGATTTCCATAATCAATTTCGAAGCTAAACTCACACACTCTTCAAGATAAACCATAACATTAATATTACCATTAGATGTATAGCTGGTTGGAATAAATGTATGTATATCAATAAAAGATTTTCTGAATACTTTCACATTTCCGTTCAATGCATTATTTAATGTTGGAACCAGTTATGTTATTTATTCACAGTATGGTCTATTAATGCATTATCTCTATATTCAAAGACACAGTGTACACCTCTTTGTCCCACCAATACTAATTTATACCTCTTCAAAATATTGCTCCCAGAAATCTTGGAAGAATTACTCATATCACCTTATCTATATATATATTTATATATATTTTTTATCACAGTAATATTCTGGACACAAAAAGCAAAGGTCACAATCATGATTGTATCAAACCCTAAATGGAAAGTGAGCATGGATTACTAAAACAACAATGTCCAGGTTGCCAAATGCTCTCAGATGTAAATCCTATTGGTGACTACATATTTGTTTCTTCCTAAGATTATATATTATAGTTTGAGCCTGTTGAAAATGTCTAATCCTATCACTCACTTTATACTTTGCCTGATTTCCTAATATCTCAATTGATATCTGTTTTCCTACATATTTTCCCCAGTTCATCATTGTGTCTGACACTTCACATTTGGTGACCTATACATTCACTGTCTACCCTAGACCCTATTGCTAAAGAAATTTTGGTTCAAATCCTATACTCACTCTTATTTCTAAACCTACTGACTATCTTCCTAATCCTACTGACTATTGCATTTTGACTCGATGTTCAATTCGACAATCAATCGTCCAAGGTATAAGGTCCTAAGCCATTGTATTTCAATTTATCTGAGACATATATACAGAAAATTATTAAAACCTAAGTATCCCACTCAAGGGCCCAATGCCCTTCTTGTTTCAAATCTTACCTAGGTTTCTGTTTTCATACTTATATTTCAGCTATATATTCTTGTAAATATCACAGGTTCCCAATACCATTGTTCATCCAGCAGAGAGATTCTTAACGCAAATAAAACATGTTATTAACCCTAAACATACACTGTTCCCTCAATCTAACTTTACAAAAGAGGAGGGACAGAGTTGGTCTTACAATAATGGAATGTAGGGAATCTTCCACCTGCTGAGAACATCAAAGGTCCATGCAGAAATGACCCCTGGATAAGATATAGGCAGCTATGAAGGACATGAGAAAGCAAAAGTTAAATTCTATGGCAAACAACCTAGTCATGATGAAGGCATGTGTCTGAATCAACCTCTAAATATAGAGAAGATGGACCAAACAAGGCCTGTGTGAAGAGCTGTTCACAGGTGCCTATGGTTGATATACCATTCTAACTTGTGAAAGTGTCACAGAAAGTAGGGGCAGCCTGCATCTCATGGGACCCTTAGAAGTATCTGTTAGGACAAAGAGGTTGCCAAGGCAGTGACCTCATTCAGTTTCGGAAGGAAGTGACCTCACCTCACCTCCTTGTCGATGGAACTCTCTGAACTTGTGATCCAGGAAGAGACACACCCAGAGCCACTCGCAGTCCCAGTTCCAGTGGTCTCACTTGTTTCAATTTACCAAGGACAGAGTCAGTCTTTCTTAGTTCCTACTGATGTGAGGATGGCCAAATGCCAGGAAAGCTCTGAAGAGGGGACTTTCCTGAGAAAGCAGGTAGTGGCTCACCCATGGCTCCTGACTACTTCACAGAGTTTGCCAAGGAGACCAGATTTGAGACAGGAGAGGCCATTTTGGGGGAATATAATATGGCCCATCAGTCTGAGGACACTCCGGATAGTCACAGATCTACTTGGGCAAAAGAGGTGCCTTTGTGGGTGTGGATGTGTGTTTCTGGTTTTGTCTCATGTCCTAAGAATAGGTAGGAAAGGCTGTTTGTTTGGATTGGCATTGACTGTTTCTAGTAAGTCGTTTGACAAGTCAAGTGCTTCTATATCTGTGCATCCCACTCTGTCCGTGATTGTAGACATTAGTAAAGAGAATGAATCAATGGATGTGTCCTGTCTGGTAGAAAGCTTCCAGGCATTCATCCTGCCAAATTTATGAATGGACTGTGGCTTGCCTTATCGAAGGGTAACACCTGCTATCTTCCAAAGTTTCTGTTTTCTTCCTGAATTCTGGCCACTCTCCAGAATAGCCTCATGGTTTTGTGTCCAAGATATGTACCACCTACAAGTTCTGTGATATGGCCATGTTCTGGATAACTGACGGCAATGGCGAGCATCTCAGAAAACTCAGATATCAGTGTGACCAGGAAAGTCTCAGTGGAGAAACCCTGCTTTGTGCCTTTTGTTTACCTCTTGTTTGTTGCCCTGAATTTCAGGAAGGTCTTTCCCTCAGGCCACTCCTTTGTGAAGCCTGAAGAAAACAGTTTCAAATGGAAATGAATGGGATTCACCTGTGGCTCTTTGCTTATTTGCTTCGGAAATGGATGTGTCTGAATCAGACTCTTGGTCCTGTGTGAGGCTGTGGTTAGATTCTCAGCACCTGATGGATCTCATGTTTTCATCCAAACCCAAAATGGCCAAAAGAGCAGTCATTGTGGATGAAGTCTCTCGCCTTCCTCTGTAAGGTTCCTGAACTTCATCAAGTGAGAATAGGAATCCTTTGGGTCAAATGAGTTCTTCAAAGCCCTGAAGAGGGAAGCCCATAGGTGCTTGGATTTTCTCATGTTTCTAATTCACATAAAGAATCTAAACCCCACAGTCAGTATTCCTCAAATTGGAGAAACAGAGCAGTATTAACGGAAGGCCTACTCGATTACTCCTGGTTCACAGGAAGGTGTTCAGGACACCCCGACTTTAGGCAAATGAGGGGAAAGGGAGCTTATTTTGGACACTGTCTTGGGCTGCGCCCCTCATGGAAACCTCTAGTCAGAGGTTATAATGAGTGTCTATATGGAAGAAGATGAGGGCCATGCGGAAGTGTTTTGGTTTTAATTGTGGTTATTAGTTTGACGGTTGGAAATGATGACTGGCTCCTCCTGGGCTTGAACTCTGCTGTAATTCTTTTTACAGACTGAGTTCTGGAACTGACCTCAGAGAAGTATTGCCATGAGTTGTGTTGGGATTTTAGGAGGCCATGCATGAGAGTCACCCTTGGAATTGAGATGTGTGCCCAGGAAGGCTTTCCACAAGGCACGGGGAATTTCAGCAAGGATATCACATGATTTTATTCTGACAAACTTGGCAGCCATAGTTGAGAGTCAAAACACACATGGACCTCACATTGTAGACCTCAATGGGCCTGTCTTCATGTGACCATTTGGCCACTCTTTGAGAAGACTTGCCTGTGTGTGTTCTCCTGTGCTTTCATTAAAATGAACTTCCTCAACATTTAATGGTTCCTGAATAAATTGAAAATCATAGTGCCTCCAAATTCATCCACGAACAATGGCTAGATAAATACCATGGAATTTTTGAAATTTTCATGTCCAGGTGTCACTGGAGAACCTTTTGATGTCCATTTGCTGATCATGAGTATACCAGACAATTCGTTGATTGACTGGGTTTCATGAAAAATGGTGTAGAACAGAGATGCCAGTAAGTTGGAGCCTGCTTAGTAGCGGGTCTAGAGCAGTGGTGGGCAGGTGTGTGATAAAACATCTGTGTTGGGGCCATGTGGATCTGCCATTGGCTTCCAAATGGCTTGTGACTGACATGGTGCAGCTAGCAGACCCTTATATGTTAAGGCATCTTGTTATATTGAGAGGGTCAGGGCAATGTTCAGAATCAGGTTGCTATGGGCCTGGGGGCAAGCTATGTGAGATAGAAGCCTGATTGGTGCATTCTCCTGCAGACCCTGACCCACCGCATGTGACAGAACTCCCTCTAGCATTATGTCCCAGTTGAACTCCTTGTATTTCGTGAAGCAAATACCCAACTCCCAGTGAAGCAGCAAGACACATCAGGAAAACTAGAGGATGACCAAATGGCTTCACAGTCTACACGGAGAGACACTTAGACCGCAGTTGCCACAGTTTACCTACAAAGTGAGAATTCAGCACTGCTGCCTCATGTTCATTGAAAAATAAGATACCATGTCCTCCAGGTCACATAGATGCAGACCCAATTTTGGTGCTCTCACTACATAGGAAGCTAAAGCTCCTGACAACAACATATATTTCAAGTGCCCAAACTCAGAGGCAGTTTCTCAAGATGTCTTTAGGCCTGCAGAGCTCCATGTTTGTGGAGTGTTTACCCTGTCCCTTACTTTTGGAAACTCCTCTACCACCTCCAAGGTTGTGAACTCCTGAGCATATTCCGTTCCAGATGTGTATTCCCAGATTTTCTAACTCTTCTCCTCTAATTGTGCATTACTTCAGGCGAGGGTAATATCAAGGAATTGTTCTGGATGAGAGTGGGAAGATTTTTGTGTAGCACATATTTGAAAACACATTGGGTTTATTTTCCTATTTTCCATTCGGAATAATGAATCTCTGACACTAACCCATACCCTACTAGACTCTGACTACTAATCCTAATATGATGGAGAATAGTAACTCAAACAGAATAGAAATACAAGCAGTTCAGAGGAGGCATGGTGTATATTTGGACTTCCCTTTTTCATTATATAGGATAGGAGTTATAAATAAGTCAATGTTTATTGAAATAGTTCGCCATGTGTTTTTAAAGTTAAGAAATATGTCAATTCCTGTCTCTCTTTAGCCTTTTTCAGCTCATGTATTATTATATGCACATATAGAATCCTACCTGGTATCACACGTACCTTCTTCTGAGGTGGGTGACTTGGAACATACAAATTGTGAGAAGAGATCACTCCTCCTAAACGCTGTTGGAACTGAAAATTCAACCTAAGTGTGAGCTTCCAAGTTGAACAACATTATACATAAATCCATTTTTAGTAAAATGTATATTTTTGGATATGTGGAAGATATATATTTCATGATGAATTTCGATTGGCATATATACTGCTTCTTTTTAATGTCTGTGTGTGTGTGTGTGTTTGTGTGTGTATATATATATATATACTCTCCAGATTTTTCAAAATATAAAATATATGTGTCTTATTATACACTCCCTAAAATCATTCATATTCATGTATGTGGATTTATAATCAACTTTTCACAAGATTATTCTCCGAAATATTCATACACCTGAAATTCATATTTGTTTTCTAAAACTGAAAACTGACTTCAGTAAATGGTGCATGCAAATCATAATATTTCGTCATTGCAAGATGGCCACGAATAGAGTGCATCACACCAAGTGTACTGCACCACTGCACAGGTGAATAACGAGTTAGAGTGACAAAAAAACTATCTTGTTAGGAAATTACAGCAAAATGGGGGTGCACCAAAACCTAGAAGAAGGATTTCTAGCACCATGGTCCGGTAATTGAGTCTCAAACACGAGCCAAATGTGCGACCCGAGATCCCATTTGACTGATCCGCGCGGCCCACCCAGTGGCTAAAGACAGTGCGGCACCACCGAGATGGGTCCAATAAGCAGGGAGAAACGTTGATAAGGATTCTGTGGAATCCTGCCGGTAGAGCCCCCACTGAGCCCTGAGCTGAGTTCAGGATTTCAGACAGGGAAGGAAGCGGTACAGTTCTATCTCCCACAATGGAAACTCTTCCAAGGAAACCAATGGCCATCATCTTGGAGAGCTGAAGTAACCTCAGCCACTCTCCTACAGATTACAACAATAAAACAGGAGTGTGTTATTCAGCTCATCTCCCATATATCGGGGAATTCGCATAAAATCTCTCCTAGGATTTCCGGGGGAGAGATTATCAGAGCGAGCCTGCATAAAGATGGGGGAAAACAAGAGGCAACTGCCCTTCAACTCCCCCTCTCATCAACTGTGAAAATAAAACCTGTCTAACCAGTGCTGGGGGAGGGGCAAGTGGAAAAATTCAAAACAATAGAGTGTCTGGCTTCCCAATAGACACCCTCCACAACCAACAAACGGCAGGCCCAGAGTACAGTTTGAACTGCCGAGAGCCATCACTCAGGGGAAATCTGGTCTTGCAGGAAAAACCAGGACTAGCAGGAGAAACCAGAGGACTAGAGGCCAGGCCCTTGTGACTGGGCAGCGGGAGACTGCAGGCCCACAGGCGACAGTCCACCAGCTGCCAGTGTGACTAGGCGGCTTGAGAACGCCCTGCCGCCGGTGACCGACCGCACCACTGGGTGGCTAGAGATCGCCCGCCCGCCAGTGACAGCCCACCTGCTGCACAAGTGACTGGGCAGCTGGAGACCGCCTGCCCGCCGGCCACCGACCGCACGACTGGGCAGCTGGAGACCGCCTGCCCGCCAGTGACCCGGAGCTGAAACCAACAAGTGACAGTACAGTCCCACCCCCCTATACGGACACCTCAGCAAGGAGCCTTGGGCCTGCCAAAACAGAGAGGTGACGTCACTGGAGCTCGGCCTTCGGAATTTCTTCCAAGCGGAATCCACTTTAGCATGCATAGTCTACCAACACAAAGGAGAGACAACAGAGACATACAACACCAAAACAAATCTCTAGAATAAAGCAGAAACACAGCAATCAAATAGAGCTGGAAAGTAACGTGAACATCATGAAAAAAACAATGGAATAAAAGGAGTACAAACAATGCAGGACAACTTAATTCTACAGGAGGACCTAGAAGCACCAGAAACAGGGATAGGGAAAGAAATCAAGGCATACTTAACTCAGATGGAAAGAAATATTAGAGAAGACATGAGGCAGCAAGTCCAAGGAATAAAAGTATATTTTGAAAATGAATTAAACAAACAAATTCAAATGGCAAAAAATGAGCTTTACCAAAAAATAGAGATCTTAAAAAAATTCAAACAGTAATTCTAGAAATGCAGAAAACTATAAACCAAATTATAAACTCAAACAAGAATATTACAAATAGTAATATTTGTAATCAAGTAGAAGTCAGAAAATCAGAAAATGAAGACAAAGTTTATCAACTTGAAAAGAATATAGTCAACACAGAAAAGATGCTTAAATCTATTCAAGAGATAAGGGATGTCAAAAAAAAAAAACTTGAGAGTCATCGGGATAGAAGAAGGCATAGAGATTCAAACCAAAGGAATGGACAACATATTAAATGAAATAATTCTAGAAAACATCCCAGAGATGAAAGATGGATTGGATTGCCAAATCCTGGAAGCCTACAGGACCCCAAACATTCAAAAACATAATAGACCAAATACAAGACATATAATTATGAAGATAGCCAACATACAGAACAAGGAGACAATATTAAACGCTTATAAGAGAAAGGAGGCAGATTACATTCAGGGGTAAACCAATTAGGTTAACGACTGATTTTTCATCACAGACTTTGAAAGAGAGAAGATCCTAGAACAATGTATTTCAAATGCTGAAAAATAATGGATTCCAACCAAGAACACTGTACCCAGCAAAATTAAGCTTCAGATTTGAAAATGAAATTAAAGTCTTTCATGATAAACAAAAGCTAAAAGAATATGCAGCCAGAAAACCAGCACTGCAAAGCATTTTGAGCAAAATACTACAAGAAGAAGAATTGAAAAATAGTGCCCAAAACTAACAGCAGGAGGTATTTCAGTAAAGGGGAAGGAAAATAACCAAAAAAGTAAAAACTAGCCAAACTAAAATATAATAAATAAATAAACATGACTGGAAGTACAAATCATATTTCAATTGTAACCTTAAATGTTAATGGCCAAAACTCACCAATCAAGAGACATGGGCTAGTAACGTGGAAAAAAAAAATCCAACAATATGTTGTCTTCAGGAGACCCATATTATAGGAAAAGACATACACAGGCTGAAGGTAAAAGTTTGGGAAAAATCATACCACTCACACGGCCCTCGGAAGCAAGAAGGAGTGGCCATACTCATATGGAATAAAATCAACTTCAAACCTAAGTAAATCAAAGGGATAAAGAAGAACACTATATTCTTTTAGAAGGAACCATCCACCAACAAGACTAACAGTTATCAATTTGTATGCACCAAGCAATGGAATGGCAACGTTCATAAAATAAACTCCCCTCAAGTTCAAGAGTCACATAGACTACAACACAATAATTATGGGTGAATTCAACACACCACTCTTGGCATTGGACAGATCCTCTAGAGAGAAACTGAATAAAGAAACTATAGAACTCAACAGCACAATCGATAACCTAGACTTAACAGACATATATAGAATATATCAACCATCATCAAGTGGATACACGTTCTTCTCAGTAGCAGCACATTGATCCTACTCAAAGATAGACCATATATTATGCCATAGGGCAATTCTTAGTAAATAGAAAGGCATGGAAATAATACCATGCACCATATCTGATCATAATGGAATGAAACGGGAAATCAATGATAAAAGAAGGAAGGAAAAATCCTGCATCACATGGAAAATGAACAACATGCTACTGAATGATCAATGGGTAACAGAAGACATAAAGGAGGAGATAAAAAAATTCTTAGAGACAAATGACAATACAGACACAATGTACCGGAATCTATGGGACACAGTGAAAGCAGTTTTAAGAGGGAAATTCATTTATTGGAGTTCTTTCCTCAAAAAAAGAAAAACCAGCAAATAAATGAACTCATGCTACACCTCAAAAACCTAGAAAAGGAAGAGCAAAACAACAGCAAATGTAGTAGAAGACAAGAAATAATCAAATTTAGAGAAGAAATCAACAAAATTGAAACAAAGAAAAACATTGAAAAAATTGATAAAACTAAAAGTTGGTTTTTTGAAAAAATAAATAAGATCGACAGGCCCTTAGCCATACTAATGAACAGAAGAAGAGAGAGAACTCAAATTACTAAAATACGGGATGAAATAGGCAATATCACAACAGACACTACAGAAATAAAGAAGATAGTTAGAAAGTATTGTGAAACACTATATTCCAATAAAATTGAAGATAGTGAAGGTATTGATAAATTTCTTAAGTCATACGATCTGCCCAGATTGAGTCAGGAAGACACACACAATTTAAACAGACCAATAACAAAGGAAGAAATAGAAGAACCATCAAAGGACTGCCAACCAAAAAAAACCCTGGACTCGATGGGTATACAGCGGAGTTCTACAAAACCTTCAAAGAAGAACTAATACCAATATTATTCAAGTTATTTCAAGAAAAACAAAAAGAAAGAGCTCTTCCAAATTCATTCTATGAGGCCAACATCACCCTGATCCCGAAACCAGACAAAGACACTTTAAAGAAAGAAAACTACAGAACAATATCTCTAATGAACTTGGATGCAAAAATTCTCAATAAAATCCTGGTGAATTGAATACAGAAGCATATCAAAAAAATTGTGCTTCATGATCAAGTAGGATTCATCCCTGTGATGCAAGGCTGGTTCAATATATGGAAATCAATAAATGTAATCCACCACATCAATAGACTTAAAGACAAGAACCATATGATCATCTCCATTGATGCAGAAAAAGCATTCGACAAACTACAGCATCCCTTTATGTTCAAAACACTATAAAAACTAGGGATAAAAGGAACTTACCTCAACATGGTAAAAGCTATATATGCTAAAAATCAGGCTAGCATCATCCTAAATAGAGAAAAGCTGAAGAAATTCCCTCTAAAATCTGGAAAAAGACAGGGATGCCCTCTATCACCACTTCTATTCAATTAAGTTCTAGAAATACTAGCCAGAGCAATTAGACAGACAAAAGAAAATAAAGGCATAAAAATAGGAAAGGAAGAATTTAAATTATCGCTATTTGTAGATGACATGATAATATATTTAACAGACCCAAAAGGGTCTACAAAGAAACGGCTTGAGTAAATAAATGAATTCATCAAAGTGGCAGGATATAAAATCAACACACATAAATCAAAGGCATTTTTGTATATCAGCAACAAAACTTCTGAAATGGAAATGAGGAAAACCACTCCATTCACAATATCCTCAAATAAAATAAAATACTTGGGAATCAACCTAACAAAAGAGGTGAAAGATTTATATAATGAAAACTACAGAACTCTAAAGAGAGAGATAAAAGAAGATCTTAGAAGATGGAAAAATGAACCCTGTACATGGATAGGCAGAAATAACATTATCAAAATGGCAATATTACCCAAAGTTCTCTACAGGTTTAAAGTGATGCCAATCAAAATCCCAACAGCATTTCTTGTAGAAAAAGATAAAGCAATCATGAAATTCTTATGGAAAAACAAAAGACCCAGAATAGCGAAAGCAACTCTAAGCAGTAAGTGTGAATCTGGAGTTATAGCGATATCAGAGTTCAAACTGTACTACAAAGCAATAGTACCAAACACAGTGTGGTACTGGTACCAAAACAGGAAGGTGGACCAATGGTACAGAATAGAGGACACAGAAACCAATCCACAAAATTACAACTTTCTTATATTTGATAAAGGGGCTAAAAGCATGCAATGGAGAAAGAATAGCATCTTCAACAAATGGTGCTGGGAAAATTGGAAATCCATATGCAAATAAATGAAACTGAATTTCTTTCTCTTGCCATGCACAAAGGTTAACTCAAAATGGATCAAGAAGCTAGATATAAAATCAGAGACACTGCGTCTGATAGAAAAAAAGTTGGTTACGATCTTCATACTGTGGGGTCGGGCTCCAAATTCCATAATAAGACTCCCATAGCCCAAGAGTTAATAACAAGAATAAACAAATTGGACTTACTTAAACTATAAAGTGTTTTCTCAGCAAGAGAAACAATAAGAGAGGTAAATAGAGAGCCTACATCCTGGGAACAAATTTTTACCCCTCACACTTCAGATAGAGCCCTAATATCCAGAATATACAAAGAACTCAAAAAATTAAACAATAAGATAACAAATAATGTAATCAACAAATGGGACAAGGAACTGAACAGACACTTCACAGAGGAAGACATACAATCCATCAACAAGTACATGAAAAAATGCTCACCATCTCTAGCAGTCAGAGAAATGCAAATCAAAACCACCCTAAGATACCATCTCACTCCAGTAAGATTTGCAGCTATTATGAAGTCACAGAACAACAAGTGTTGACGAGGATGTGGGGAAAAGGGTACACTTGTACACTGCTGGTGGGACTGCAAATTGGTGAAGCAAACTTTGAAAGCAGAATGGAGATTCCTGGGAAAACTGGGAATGGATCCACCCTTTGAAGCAGCTTTTGCCCTTCTCAGACTATACCCTGAGGATCTTAAAAGAGCGTACTATAGGGATACTGCCACATCAATGATCATAGTGGCACAATTCAAAATAGGTAGACTGTGGAAACAAACTAGATGCCCTTCAATATATGAATGGATAAAAAAAAATGTGGCATCTATACACAATGGAGTATTATGCAGCACTAAAAAATGACAAAATCATAGAATTTGTAGGGAAATGGATGGCATTAGAGCAGATTATGCTAAGAGAAGGTAGCCACTCATTAAAAAACAAAAGTCAAATGTCTTCTTTGATATAAAGAGAGCAACTAAAAATAGAACAGGGAGAAAGAACTTGAGGAAAAGATTAACATTAATCAAAGACGAGAGAGGAAAGCAAAAGGGAGAGAGAATGGAAACCATATGGAAATGGTAGGAGACCCTCAATGTTACACAAAATTACATATAAGAGGTAGTGAGGAGAAAGGGGGGTGGAATAGGGAGAGAAGTGAAAAACAGCAGATGAGGTAGAGAGGGAAGATGGGAGGGGAGGGGAGGGAAGATAGTAGGGGATAGGAAATGTAGCACAATACAACAGTCACTTATATGACATTTTGTAAAAATATGAATGTGTAACCATTGTGATTCTGCAACTCGTATTTGGGGAAAATTCGGAGTTCATAACCCAATTGAGTCAAATGTATGAAAGATGATATACCATGAGCTTTGTAATGTTTTGAACAACCAATAAAAAATAAATAAAGGTTTAAAATTGAGTGGGAAGATATCAGCTAAAAAAGTGTTGAGATGCATTCATTTTGCTAAGCAGAAACTTTGTTTTGTTTAGTTGTATCTATCACAGTTTTATTGTACCAGAAAACTGGTTTTAAAAATGCACATAATTGAGATTAAAGGTTAATCCACCTACCCTCCTGAAAAATTCATAGTATTTCCTATATTTTTCATATTTCATTTTTTAGTGAATATTTTGTCATGGACCAGTTCTAGTCTTAGGCTATTCTTCCAGAATACTAACTCAACTGACAAGTTGGTACAATGTGTTGAATTGTTCTTTTCATCTTTTATTTAATAGTTTCTAACTGATAATGTGTATTTTTTCTTATCTTTATTTGGACATACATACCCAACTGTATCTTTGCATTTTATGTTTTACTGGGAAAGAGACTCATCAAAAGCTCTGTATTATATGTATCAGTAATCAAACATTTAGAGATCGCAATTATTCTTAATTTTGCCTGAAAATATCTTTGTACCATTTTTCTTATAAAGATTTAGAATTATTAATACTGCCCCTACTGTAATAAGTAACTACTTACAAAAAGGATTAAACAATTGACTTTATATCAATTATGAATATGAAAATTACTAAAATAAGTATTTTTTAATTAACACACAATTGATAGAAATTGAAATCACAAGAAGGCCATTTGAAATGTCAGTGCATATGGTCCTTAAATAATTGGTTGTTCAAAAAAAAATTTCTCTAATTCATAAGAGTTAATATGCCATATTACAACTTAATGTGATATAAAACCTTAAATTATCAGTATTGATAAATAAGAATGATACCTGTTAACTTAAACATGTTTATTTGATTTTCACTGTAAGATGTTAATTCTGGAAGACTTGAAAATTAAGAAAGACTTGGTATATATTATTTCTAACAGGCTAATCAAAGTAATTTTAAATATATATGTATATATATATATATGTAATACATGTGAATGAATATAGATGCATATGTATAATAAATGTATTGTAATATATCTATCAGGTGATTATAATTTTTAAATTTTCTCAAGAAAAAAGAATGACTATAAAATCAGTTTTAAATGTAAATTTCATACCATACTAGTGTTTGTAATGACATGAGAGAAAAATACATAAGGAGGGAAAGTGAAAAAGAATAGAGAGAAGGGGGAAAACGATTAAGAAAGTGAGTAATGAAGAGGGTGAGGAGTGTTTGATGATAAGATAAAGTGGAGGAGCTGGGTTTCTGGCTCAGTGTTAACATGCTTGTCTAGCATGTGTGAGGCACTGGGTTATATTCTCATCACCACATACAAATAAATAAAATGAAGGTCTATGAACAACTGAAAAAATAAAAAATGAAAAAGGAGAAATATTACCAAAATTCCAAGTTTTTATGAATGTTAAATAAAAAACAATTATGTTACATAGCCTTATGCAATTTCTAGACTCCCCAAAATAGTCATTAAATGTTAGATTATTAGTGCTATAACTGAAAATCTATTGCTCTTTCCTCTACATTCTGTGGCATGCTAGTGCTAAAATAAAGTGTATTATGACACCAAAAAAAAATCAAATATTTCTACAGTAACTGACCCAGTTTAACATCAATGCATGAAGATTCCTATGGGATATAATGTGTATTTTGACGTTCATTTTCATTCAAAACTGGTACATTACTATTTCTCCAGTTTATGCACATGATAGGATGTATATTTCATCCACAATTTAGCAAAATTATACGCATTTGTTTTACTTTCCATCACTTCCTGCTTCAGAACACATGGATTACTCCATGTTTCTTGACTGCTCTTTTTAAGAGACTTCTTTATAAACACATTATTTTTGATTTCCATTATCAATTTTGAAGCAAAACTCACACAAACGTCATGATAAACCATAACCCTAATATTATCATTAGATATAAAACTGGTTGGAATGAATGATTGTATTTCAATATAAGATTTCTTGTATACTTTCAGATATCAATTTAATCCATTATGTAAAGTGGAACCAGTAATATTATTTATTCACAGTATGGTCTATTCATGCATTATCTCTATATTGATAGACACAGGGTACACCTCTGTGTACGCCCAATAATAATTTGTATATCTTCAAAATATTGCTCCCAGAAATGGTGGAAGAAATACTCATGTCAACTGATTTATACATACATTTTATCACAGTAGTATTCTGGACACAAAATGCAAAGGTCACACTTAGGATTCTCCCAAAAGCCTAAATGGAAAGTGAACATGGATTACTAAACTCATCCATGTCCAGGTTGCCTAATGCTCTCAAATGTCAATCATATTGGTGACTACATATGTGTTTCTTCTGAAGATTACATTTTCAATCTCAACCCTGTTGAGAATGTCTAAACCTATGACTCATTTTATAATTTGCCTGATTTCTTAATCTCTATTGATATCTGCTTTCCTACTATTTTCCCCAGTTCATCATTGTGACTGACTTTTCACATGTGCTGACATATATATTCAATCTCTACCCGACACCCTATTGCTAAAGAACTTTTGGTCCAAATCCTATACTCAATCTTCTTCCTAAACCTACCGACTATCTTCCTAATCCTAGTGACAAATCTTTTTTGACTGGATGTTCTCTTCGTTATTCAATCATCCAAGGTGCAAATTCCTGTTCCATTCTATATCGCTTTATCTGAGACATATGTGCAGTACATAAGTCAAAGCTAATTAAACCACTCAAGGGGCAAATGCCCTTCTGGGCTTCAAATCATACCTAGATTTCTTTTTCCATACTTATATTTCACCCACAAGTTAGCAAAATTATTTGCATTTTTGTCACTTTCAATTACTTCCTACTTCAGAACACATGCATTCCTCTATGTTTCTTGACTGGTCTTTTCATGAGACTTCTTTCCAAACACATTATTTTCCATTTCCATACTCACTTTTGAAGCAGAACTCACACACCTTTCATGATAAAATATAAGCCTAATATTACCATTAGATGTATAACTCATTGGAATGAATGATTCAATATAAATATAAGATTTCTTATATATTTTTAAATATCAATTCTATCAATCCATTATTTAAAGTGGAATCAGTTATATTATTTATTCACAGTATTGTCAATTCATGCATTACTTCTATATTCATAGACACAGGGTACACCTCTGTGTACGCCCAATAATAATTTGTATATCTTCAAAATATTGCTCCCAGAAATGGTGGAAGAAATACTCATGTCAACTGATTTATACATACATTTTATCACAGTAGTATTCTGGACACAAAATGCAAAGGTCACACTTAGGATTCTCCCAAAAGCCTAAATGGAAAGTGAACATGGATTACTAAAATCATCCATGTCCAGATTGCCTAATGCTCTCAAATGTCAATCTTATTGGTGACTACATATTTGTTTCTTCCTAAGATTATATATTGAAACTCAACCCTGTTGATAATGTCTAATCCTATCACTCACTTTGTACTTTGCCTGATTTCCTAATGTCTCTATTGATATCTGCTTTCCTACATATTTTCCGCATTTCATCATTGTGACTCATTCTTCACATGTGCTGACATTTACATTCACTCTCTAACCAAAACCCTATTGCTAAAGAACTTTTGGTCCAAATCCTATACTCACTCTTCTTCCTAAACCTAGGGACTATATTCCTAATCCTACCGACTATCCCTTTTTGACTGGATGTTCTATTCTACATTCAATCATCCAAGTAACGGTCGGGCGAGCGTCGGAAGAAGAGACCACCAAGTGTCTATCTCATGTAACAGCAATGGGTTTATTGGGGGTCCAGCATGCTGGGGCTCAGAGTTCACTTGAAAAGAGTAGAGAGCCCTGAGAACAGCTTAAGCAGATGTTATAAACTTTTCCTTGCGAGTGCAGGGAGGGAAGTTAATTGATGTGTCAGGGCGAGTGTTCAGTTTGCATGCAACCTGGTGGGGGAGTACATTCTGCAGTTTGGCAGTTGAGGACAGCACATTCTGGGAACAAGATTGGCAAAAATTTCTCAAGATTTCAACAGTGTTTTGTTAAGTGTACAGAAAAACAGGAAGTGACAACTACATATTTTATTAACCTTTCATTCGACACTTCTTTTTCTGGCTACTTTTAATCATAAATATGATCATTGGGTGGTGTCACATTCCATGTCTGCTAGTGGGGTATTACCATTAGTTTAACTTGTCCAATTTGAGCCTGGAGAAAATAAATTACATGGTTGAGCAAGCAGGGTTTTATAGTTAGCAATAATGTGAGGATTATTATTGGACCCGCCAGGGTTGATAAATGCGTAGTTAACCAGGGGGACTTTGTGAACCAAGATTCAAACCACCCTTTTTGGGCCTCTCTCTCTCATTGACGCTCTTCAATTCGTCATTTTAATTTACTCATAGATTTTTTTACAACTCCAGTATGGTTGGCATAAAAACAATATTCTTCCATCAATGCAAAACAAAGGCCCTCTTCTCTCATGAAGAGAAATTCCAATCCTCGACTGTTCTGTAAAACAACTTCAGAGAGATAGGTTAAAGATTCCTGCAATGCTGTGATGGAGGTTTCTAATATCTTTAAGTTTTGGCCTATTGCTGCTTCTATTTGGGTCATTTGTTTTGTCCCATGGACCAAGGCAGTGGTTCTTGTGCCCACCCCTGCAGCAACATGTATTCCTAATAGGATGGCGAAAGTGAGGGATATATGTTCCCAGTGGAACCAGGTTTTATGCCCCCCTATTTGATCTTCAAATGAACCTGTGTCATGATAGAGCACTCTGGGAAACATTTGCACAACTACACAATTAATCACATCTTTTGACCACTTCATGAAAACATAAACAATGTTTTAAGTATTTAGAATTATACTGTTGTAGGGATGGACAAGGCAAAGCACCTAAGATAGTACCAAAGACAGGAAAACAGTCCTATTTGTTTGCAACCATATTCAGAGGGCATTACTTCTGTTGTAATCAATTAAATCCCCTGAATCCCAAGTTTAGGTAGTTTCAGAATTTTGTACCCAACATATAAGGGAATGGGCTCAGAAGTTCACAGTCTTAAGAAGTTCACAAGAAGCCATTTGTCTTCTTTTTTCCCTCTGTTCTGGGAAAGTTAACCTTCCAAGGACACCTGGGTGAGGGAGAGCTTTATATTCCCTTTATTTTTCCCCCTGCCAACTGTTACCATGGAGCCCAGTTGGTAACTTCTTTATCTTACAAATGTAGCCAGCTATGTGAAGCCTCAGCTCAAGGCCAAGGCCTTGTTCACATATTTTGTGAAAAATTAGTATGGGGGTGTCTAGCTTAGGATTGCAGATTTTTTTTAGCCAGTGGCCAAGTAGAATAGGGCAACATGAAAAGTGGAATTTTATCTACTTAGAAATCTTTTATTGGGACTCTTTTGCTGAAATTCCTAAATTCAGCTATGTTGGAGATTTCTGGAGAAGGTCAGTTAAGACTTTTCTGTGGGCCTGGTACAGAGGGGGAAGACGGGGAAGGCATGGCTGTGAGCAGTTCCATGGATCTGAGAATGAGGTAGGAGAAATGTAAAAGAATAATGGAAAAGGGGTTTTGGATTTTTCTAGGAACAAATTTTGAGCAGTACAACAGGTACAGCAGAGGGTAAGATGGTAGTTAGTATCCCAAAAAGCATTTGAGGGACTTTAAATACTTAGTAACATGTTTTCAGTGATGAAAAAGCAACTTTAAAGGCCATTTACATTGCATCTTGGATAAGGGTGTGAGGGCTCTTCTCAGCTGGTTTGGGCTTTGTGTTAGGTAGTAAGAGGACCTGGTGGGACCCAGTGCGGGCAATGACAGGAGAAGAGAGGAGTGAGTTGGTTGAGGTGTACCTCAGTACCTGCTACCTCAAGAAGGGGGCAACGGTCTTAGAACAGGCGGAGGTTTGGGTTTTTGATCTAGTAATTGGAGGGGAGAAATCAGGTTGCATAGGTGAGAGTAAGAGCAGAGAGTCTGGAGCAGAAGGCTGAGGGTGAGGATCTATTGGAGAAGCATAGTTCAGGATGTGAGCAAAGGAGGGAAAAGGCCTCCACATAGGGGAATCTCCTTTTACCCTTTTCAGCACTTGCAGAAGTTAAAAAGGTCACGCAGAATTTGAGGATCCAGAGACCCCTCTGGGGGCCATCAATTTTGGTTATCTAATTGGTAATATGGCCAATGTTGTGTACAGAATTTGATGAGGAGTTTGGGTTCCATCAAGCAGTCCCTGTATGCTCACATCCTCATGACTTACAGAAGAAGCCGGCTTTCCCCCAACACAGCCTTGACTGTTTGTGGCTTTGATAGTCCGCCGGGCAAACATAGTAATCTAGGCTAGCCAACCTGCATCTGGCTCGCGTGTCCCTACATCCACAATATTTGTTTCCATTATCTATGGTAGAGAAGGGATTTAGAGAAATTTTAGTGGGATCCACTTCATCAGGGATATCCCAATGGAAAAGACCTATAGCCAGCTGACAAATGTTTCTGTGGAGAGATGGCAACCATGTCCCTAAGTGGGCTGTATGCGAGATAGACCATACTTCTTGTCCAGTAAGATTTGTGATCAGCCATCGCTGCTGAATGGGCTGATGAGGGTTAGGACTACTGGTGGTCAAGGGGAGAGTCTATTGCCTTATCCACATGGCAAATACACAATTTGAAAGCGTTACCAGTCTTTTACAGTTTCCAGCCAGAGTCTGGACAGGGCACAGGCTTGAGATGAGAGGTATGGATCCAGGAAGTGATTCTGTCTACCTTTACTGCTGTAGGTGTTATAATTAGCACCTGCTATGGTCCCTTCCAGCAGGGTTCCAGGGATGACACCTGATGTCGTCTAATGTAGGCAAAGTCTCTTTCTTGATATTGATGTTGATTCCCCTCGTCACCGGGTTGGTAGGCAGTGTCCATCTGTCTTCACAGGTATCTATGTGGCTCTGGCTGAAAGACAATATCTCTAACTTTTTAAATTAGTGGGAAGTAGAAAGATCCTTCTAGGGTCCATCCAAATCCAAAGGTGAGCCATTCTGAGGCACAGAGAGTCTGCCAGGTTCAGCATTTTACTGAAAAAGAAAGATTCTGATCCCTTAAGCAAACTTTGTTGCAGTGAACATGGGTCAGAGACAGAGGCATTAAAGTGCTCTGTCCCATAATGAAAGATACACAAACAGTAAAAGCAACAACACATGACACAGACAAGACAAGACAATAAAGACAGGATATGGAAGTCCAACACTGAGACCAGGACTGAGTAGTTGGCAAAACCCGATGGGTTGGCAATACCGAATCTGAAACAAAATATCACTGAGTCATGGAGACTATTGTTCCTCGATTTTCTGAGTCCTCTATGACGTCCCCCAGGGACTTGGCCTGTGGCTCTGTGACATGACTGTCAGCCATCGTTGGAGAGAGCTCACGCTCTTCATCGACATCCATTTTGCCAAGCCCTGACCTGAAACCTGAAACCAGAAAGAGGCACCTTACTTACCCCGAGAGGAGTTCGTTGGGGTCGCTTGTCCACGGCGACAATCGGGTGAAGAGACCACCAAGAGACTGTCTCATGCAAAGCAAAGGGTTTATTGGGGGTCCAGCATGCTGGGGCTCAGAGCTCACTTGAATAGAGCAGAGAGCCTTGAGAACAGCTTAAGCAGAGCTAATATATTTTCCTAGGAGAGGGCAGGGGGGGAAGTTTATTGATGGGTCTGGGCAAGTGAGCGGTTTGTGTGCAACCGGTTGAGGGAGTACATTCTGCAGTTTGGCAGTTTTGGACAGCACATTCTGGGAATAAGACTATCAAAAAGTTCTCAAGATTTCAACAGTGTTTTGTTAAGCATACTGAAAAACAGAAAGTGACAAGTACTTATTTTATTAACCTTTCACTGCGAACTATACTTTTCCAGAATTCCTAATGTTTCTATTGTGTTTGTTAAAGTTCATTTTTATTCAAACCTGGTACGTAATTATTTCTTCAGTTTATGGACATCATTAGATATATCCATTCATTCACAAGTTCACAAATTTATAAACATTTGGTTCACTTTCAATCACTTCCTCCTTTGGAAGACATATATTCCTCCATGTTTCTTGACTGGTCTTTTTACTAAACTTCTTTCTAAACATATTATTTTCGATTCCATAATCATTTTTGAAGCAAAACTCACACACTATTCATGATAAATGATAACCCTAACATTACCATTAGATATATAACTGGTTGGAATGAATGTATGTATATCAATATAAGATTTCCTATATATTTTCAGATATCAATACAATCCATTATTTAAATTTGGAACCAGTTATATAATTTATTCACAGTAGTGTCTATTAATGCATCATCTCTATATTCATCAAAACAGGGTAAACCTATTAGTATCCCCAGTACTAATTTATAAGTTTTCAAAATATTGCTCACAGAAATGGTGGAAGAAATACTCATGTCACCTTAGCTACATATACATATTATCACAGTAATATTCTGGACACAAAATGCAAAGGTCACACAGAACATAATTTAAGCTATGTATCCCAATCAAGGGCCCAAAGTCCTTCTGGGCTTCAAATATTACCTAGATTTCTGTTTTCATACTTATATTTCACCTCCATATTCTTATAAATATCGCAGGTTCCCAATATCATTATTCATCCAGCAAAATGATTCATAACCCAAATCGAACATGCTATTAACCCTAACCATTCTGTAAACTGAGATTGTTCACTCAATCTCACTTTACAGAAGAGCAGGGACAAAGTTAGTATTACAATACAGGAAGTTAGGAGATCTTTCACCTTCTGAGTACCTCAAAATCAATGCAGAAATGATCCCTGGAGAAGACGTAGGCAGCTATGAAGGACCTGAAACAGCAAAAGTCATCTTCCTTTGCAAACCACCCGATCAGGATGAAAGGATGTGTCTCAATCAGCCTATCTCTTATTAATGTAGGGATGATGTATGAAACCAGGCATGTGTGGAGAGCTGTTCCCAGGTGCCTATGTTTCTATACCATTCTAACTTGTGAAAGTGTCACAGGAAATAGAGGCTGCCTCCTTTTCCTGAGACACTAGGAAGCAACTGTTACGACAAAGTGGTGGCCAAGACAGTGGCCTCATTCATTTTCTGAAGGAAGTGACCTCACCTCACTTCCTTGGTGATGGAAATCTCTGAATTTTGTGATCCAAGAAGCCAGGCACCCAGAGCCAGTCCCAGTCCCAGTCCAAGTGGGCTCACTTGTTTGGATTTACCAAGAGGCTAGATAAATACCAAGAAATTTTTGAAATTCCCATGACCAGATGGTATTGGAGAACATTTGGATGCACTTTTACTGATCATGAGTGTACCAGACAGTGCCTTGATTGACTGGGATTTATGACAATGGTGTAGAACAGAGATGCTATTAAGTTGGACCCTCCTGAGTAGTGAGCCCTGAGCTGTGGTGTGCAGGTGTGTGATGAATCATCTGTGGTTGCGCCATGTGGATTTGCCATTGATTTCCAAATGGCTTGTCACTGACATGGTGCAGTGACCAGACACTTATATGTAAAGGTGTCTTGTTAAATTGATAGTTTTCAGGGCAATGTGCAGAATCAGGTTGCTATAGACAAGGGGGCAAGCTATGTGGGAATGAAGCCTGGTTGGTGCATTCTCTTGTAGACCCTGAAAAACCACAAGTGACAAAACTCCCTCCAGCACTGTGTTCCAGTGGAACCCCTTGTATTTCGTGAGGCAAATACCAAACTCCCAGTGCTGCAGCAGGAAACACCACGAAAAGTGGAGGATGAACAAAAGGCTTCACAGTCCACACGGGGAGACACTTAGACCCCAGTGGCCACAGTTTACATACAAAGAGAGAATTCAGCACTGCTGCCTCATGTGCATTGGAAAGCAACAAAGAATGTCCTCCAGGTCACATAGATGCAGACCCAGCTTTGATGATGTCACTAAGAAGGAAGCTAAAGCTACTGACAACAACATATATTTCAAGTGCCCATCCTCAGAGGAAGTTTCTCTAGAAGTCTTTAGGCCAGAACACCTCCATATTTGTGGAGTGTTTACCCTGTACCTTACTTTGGGATACTCCTCTACCACCTCCAAGTTTGTGACCTTCTAAATATTTTCCATTCCAGATATGTATTTACAGATTTTCTAACTCTTCTCCTCTAATTGTTTCTTATTTGGGGAGATGGTAACGTCAAGGCATTGTTCTGGATGAAAGTGGGAAGATTTTTGTGTAGCACATATTTGTATACACATTGGATTCATTTTCCAATTTTCCATTCCAAAAACTGAATCCCTGACACTAACACGTACCCTACAAAACTCTGACTACTAATCCTAATATGATGGAGAAAAATGACCCAAACCAAATAGAAAAACAAGCAGTTCTGAAGAGGCATGGTGTATAGTCGGACTTGCCTTTTGCATGATAAAGTGTAGGTGTTATAAACCTAGTCAATTTTTAATTGAAAAAGTTCTCCATGTGTTTTTTTCCTTTGATATTTATTGTTTGTTCTTCAAAACATTACATAGTTCTTGACATGTCATATTTCACACTTTGATTCAAGTAGGTTATGAACTTCCATTTTTCCCCGTATACAGATTGCAGCATCCCATCAGTTACACATCCACTGTTTTGCATATTGCTATACTAGTGTCTGTTGTATTCTGCTGCCTTTCCTGTCCTCTACTATCTCCCATCCCCTCCCCTCCAATCCTCTCAATGTACCCCATCTGCTGTAATTCATTTCTTCCCCTTGTTTTCGTCCCCTTTCCGCTCATTTCATCTTGTATTTAATTTTGTATAACCATGAGGGTTTCCTTCCATTTCCATGCAATTTTGCTTCTCTTTCCTTTTCCCTCCCACCTCTCACCCCTGTTTAATGTTAATCATCTTCTCATGCTCTTCCTTCCAACTCTGTTCTCAGTTACTCTCCTTATATCAAAGAAAACATTTGGCATTTGTTTTTTAGTGATTGGCTATCTTCACGTAGCATAATACATTCTAATGCCATCCATTTCTCTGCAAATTGTATGATTTTGTCATTTTTTAATGCAGAGTAATACTCCATTGTGTGTAAATGCCACATTTTTTTTAATCCATTCATCTATTGAAGGGCATCTAGGTTGGTTCCACAGTCTTCCTATTGTGAATTGTGCTGCTATGAACATAGATTTATCAGTGTCCCTGTAGCATGCTCTTTTTGGGTCTATAGGGATTAGACCGAGAAGGGGAATTGCTGGGTCAAATGGTGGTTCCATTCCCAGCTTTCCAAGAAATCTCCATACTGCTTTCCAAATTGGCTGCGCCAATTTGCAGTCCCACCAGCAATGTACAGGTGTACCCTTTTCCCCACATCCTCGCCAGAACTTGTTGTCGTTTGACTTCATAAAGGCTGCTAAGCTTACTGCAGTGAAATGGTATCTTAGGGTGGGTTTGTTTTGCATTTCTGTGAATGCTCGAGATGGTGAGAATTTTTTGATGTACTTATTGATTGATTGTATGTCCTCCTCTGAGAAGTGTCTGTTCAGGTCCTTGGCCCATTTGTTGATTGGGTAATTCATTTTCTTATTGTTAATTTTTTTTGATTTCTTTGTATAACTCTGGATATTAGGGCTATATCTGAAGTGTGAGGAGTCAAGATTTGTTCCCAGGGTGTAGGCTCCCTTTTTACCTCTCTTATTGTTTCTTTTTCTGAGAAAAATCTATTTAGTTTGAGTAAGTCCAGTTTGTAGATTCTAGTTATTAACTCTTATGCTATGGGTGTCCTATTGAGGAATTTGGAGCCCGACCCCACAGTATGTAGATCATAGCCAAAGTTTTCTTCAATCAGATGCCGTGTCTCTGATTTGATATCAAGCTCCTTGACCCATTTTGAGTTAACTTTTGTGCATGGAGAGAGAAAGGGATTCAGTTTCATTTGTTACATATGGAATTCCAGTTTTTCCAGCACCATTTTTTAAAGATGCTATCCTTCCTTCATTTCATGCTATTAGCTCCTTTATCAAATATAAGATAGCTGTAATTTTGTGGATTGATTTCTGTGTCCTCTATTATGTACCATTGGTCCACCCACCTGTTTTGATACCAGTACCATGCTATTTTTGTTACTATTGCTCTGTAGTATAATTTGAGGACTTGTATCGCTATACCGCCTGATTCACACTTTCTGCTTAGAGTTGTCTTTGATATACTGGGTTTTGTATTTTTCCATATGAATTTCATAATTGTTTTATCTATTTCTACAAGAAATGCCCTTGGGATTTTGATTGGCATTGCATTAAACCTATAGAGAACTTTTGGTAATATCGCCATTTTGATGATGTTAATTCTGCCTATCCATGAACAGGGTATATTTTTCCATCTTGTAAGATCTTCTTCTATTTCTCTCTTTATTGTTCTGTAGTTTTCATTGTGTAAGTCTTTCACATCTTTTGTTACGTTGATTCCCAAGTATTTTATTTTTATTTTGAGGATATTCTGAATGGAGTGGTAGTCCTCATTTCCATTTCAGAGGATTTGTTGCTGATATACAGGAATGCCTTTGATTTATGATTGTTGATTTTATATCATGCCACTTTGCTGAATTCATTTACTAACTCTAATAGTTTCTTTGTAGACCCTTTTGGGTCTGCTTGGTATAGAGTCATGTCATCTGCAAATAGTGATAATTTAAGTTCTTCTTTTCCTAATTTTATGCCTTTAATTTCTTTCATTTGTCTAATTTCTCTGGCCAGTGTTTCGAGAACTATGTTGAACAGAAGTCGTGAGAGAAGGCATCCCTGTCTTGTTCCAGATTTTAGAGGGAATGCTTTCAAGTTTTTCACAATTCAGAATGATACTAGCCTGAGGCTTAGCATAGATTGCTTTTACAATATTGAGGTATGTTCCTGTTATCCCTAGTTTTTCTAGAGTTTTGAACATAAAGGGATGCTGTACTTTGTTGAATACTTTTTCTGCATCTATTGGGGTGATCATATGGTTCTTATTTTTAAGTCTATTGATGTGGTGAATAACATTTATTGATTTCCGTATATTGAACCAGCCTTGTATCCCAGGGATGAATCTTACTTGATCATGTTGCACAATTTTTTAAATATGTTTTTGTATCTGATTCGCCAGAATTTTATTGAGGATTTTTGCATCTAGGTTCATTAGAGATATTGGTCTGTAGATTTGTTTCTTTGAAGTGTCTTTGTCTGTTTTATGAATCAGGGTGATATTGGCCTCCTAAAATGAATTTGGAAGTTCTCTCTCTTTTTCTATTTCCTGAAATATCTTGAAAAGTACTGGTATTAGTTCCTCTTTAAAAGTTTTGAAAAACTCTGCTGTATACCCATTCGGTCCTGTTCTTTTCTTAGTTGGTAGTCATTGGATGGTTTCTTCTATTTCCTCAATTAATATTGGTCTGCTTAGGTTGTCTATATCCTCCTGACTCAATCTGGGCAGATCATATGACTTAAGAAATTTATCAATGCCTTCACTATCTTCTAATTTATTGGTGTATAAGGATTCAAAATAATTTCTGATTATCTTCTGTATTTCAGAAGTGTCTGTTGTGATATTGCCATTTTCATCCAGTATGATAGTAATTTGAGTTCTCTCTCTTCTTCTCTTTGTTAACATGGCTAAGAGTCTGTCAATTTTATTTATTTTTCAACTTTTAGTATTGTCAAATTTTTCAATTGATTCTTTTGTTTTGATTTTATTAATTTCAGCTCTGATTTTAATTATTTCTTGCCTTCTACTTCTTTTGCTGTTGTTTTGCTTTTTTTTTCTAGGATTTTGAAATGAACTATGAGATAATTTATTTGTTGTTTTTTTTTTCTTTTTTTAAGGAAAGAACTCCAAGCAATGAATTTTCCTCTTAGAACTGCTTTCAATGTGTCCCATAGATTCTGATATGTTCCATCTGTCTTTTTCATTTATCTCTAAGAATTTTTTATTTTCCTCCTTGATGTCTTCTATAACCCATTGATCATTCAGTACGTATTGTTCATTCTCCAAGTGATGCATGAAGTTTCCTTCCTTATTTTATTGTTTATTTTTCAGTTTCATTCCATTATGATCAGATAACATGCCTGGTATTATCTATACTCCTTTATATTGTCTAAGAGTTGCCATGTGACATAATATATAATCTATTTTTGAGAGGTATCCATGTGCTGCTGAGAAAAAAGTGTAACTGCTTGATGTTGGGTGGTATATTCTATATATGTCTATTAAGTCTATGTTATTAATTGTGTTATTCAGTTCAATAGTTTCCTTATTCAACTTTTGTTTGGAAGATCTGTCCAGTAGTGAGAGAGGTGTGTTGAAGTCTCCCATGATTATTGTATTGTGGTCTATCAGACTCTTGAACTTGAGAAGAGTTTTTTTGATGAACATAGCTGAACCATTGTTTGGGGCATATATATTTATGATTGTTATGTCTTGTTGGTGTATGGTTCCCTTGAGCAGTATGTAGTGTCCCTCTTTATCCCTTTTGCTTAACTTTGGCTTGACATCTATTTTATTTGATCTGAGTATGGACACTCCTGCTTGTTTCCGAAGTCCATATGAGTGATATGATTTCTCCCAACCTTTCAACTTCAGTCTATGTTTCTCTTTTCCTATCAAATGCGTCTCCTGCAGGCAGAAAATTGTTGGGTCTTCTTTCGTGATCCATTCTACTAGCCTGTGTCTCTTAATTGGTGAGTTTAAGCCATTAACATTTAGGGTTACTATTGAGATATGGGTTGTTATTCCAGCCATATTTGTTTATTTATGTTACTAACCATGTTTTATTTTCCTCTTTGATTATTTTCCCCCCTTTACTGTACTACCTCCCACTGTTGGTTTTCATTGTTATTTTCCATTTCGTCTTCCTATAATGTTTTGCCAAGGATCTTTTGAAGAAAGGGTTTTCTAGCTGCAAATTCTTTTAACATTTGTTTATCATGGAAGGTTTTAATTTTATCTTCCATCCTGAAGCTTAAATTCGCTGGATACACAATTCTTGGTTGGAACCCAATTTCTTTCAGTGTTTGAAAAATGTTATTCCAGGATCTTCTAGCTTTCAGAGTCTGTGTTGAAAGATCAGCTGTTATCCTGATTGGTTTACCCCTAAATGTAATCTGCTTCCTTTCTCTTGTAGCTTTTAAAATTCTCTGTTTATTCTGTATGTTTGGCATCTTCATTATAATATGTCTAGGTCTTTATCTCTTATGATTTTGCACATTCGGCATCCTGTAGGCTTCTATGATTTGGGATTCTGTCTCATTCTTCATGTCTGGGAAGGTTTCTCATATTATTTCATTGAATAGATTGCTCATTCCTTTGTTTTGCACCTGTATACCTTCCTGTATCCCAATTACTCTTAAGTTTGGTCTCTTCATGTTATCCCATATTTCTTGGATTTTCTGCTCATGGTTTCTTAACAGTCTTGCTGAGCTGTCTATGTTCTTTTCAAGTTGAAATACTTTGTCTTCATTGTCTGATGTTCTATCTTCTACTTGATCTACTCTGCTGGTAGTATTCTCAATTGAGTTTTTAAGTTGGTTTATTGCTTCCTGCATTTCTATGATTTATGTTTGTTTTTTTTTATAACCTCTATCTCCCTATATAGTTGATCTTTGGCTTCTTGGATTTGTTTATGTAATTTATTGTTGAAGTGATCTTTCATTGTCTGATTTTGCTGTCTAATGTCTCCCTGTTGACTCAGATCATCGGAAGCAAGTATATCCTAAATTCTTTATCTGACATTCCATCTGCTGCAGATATTACCTCTTCTAATGTTGAGTTGACCTGCATTGCTTGTGGTCCTTTCTTTCCTTGTCTTTTCCTACTGTTCGCGTTTTTTTCTGTTTGGTGGAACTTTTGTGTTATTGAATTTTACCCCTAAATGTTTATATTGCTATTGTATTCATGAAAAGTCTCCCTCACAGGTGTGGGCGGTGGCTCTGTCCCTCCTCCAATTGGGGCAATGTGCCTACCACACCAGCAGCCCTCTGGACCTGTTCTGCCGGTCGGTAGCCTGTCCGCCTACCTTGCAGGAGCAGGCAGTTGCTCTACCCCTCTTCAGGCGCTTCTCCTGTTCAGCCAGTGGGTCACAGGTCCACCTATCTTGCAGGCGCAGGTGTTGGCTCTGCCCCTCCGCGTGCCGCTGGGACTCTTCTGTCTGTGGATTGCAGGGCTGTCTACATTGCAGGCCCGAGTGGCAGCTCTGCCCCTCCCTAAACCGGGGCGATATATCTACCAGGCTGGTAGGTTGCTGGGTCTGTTCTGCCAGAGGGTGAGAGGTCCACCTGCTTTCCAGGCACGGGCAGTGGCTCGGCCCCTCCCCAAACCTGGTTATGTGTCTAGCACCGTGGCGGGGCCTAGCGCCTGGTCTGTCGGTGTTCGCAGGTCTGCCTACTTCGCAGGCACGGGGGCCGGCTCTGCCCCTCTGAAGGCAGCTGGGCCTCTTCTGCCGGTTGGTCACAGGTTCACCTATCTAGAAGTTGCAAGGGGTGTCTCTGCCCCTCCGCGGGTTGCTGGGCCTGTACTCCCTGTGGGTCGCATGTCCGCGTTCCTTGCAGGCGTGCAGCGGCTCTGCCCAACCCCCAACCAGGGCGATGTGTTTTGTACGATTGCGGGCCGCTAGGCCTGTTCTACCGGTGGCTCGCAGGTCCGCCTATCTTACAGGCGAGGTTGGCGGCTCTGCCCCTCCCTTCTCCATGTGTTTTTAAAGTTAACAAATATGAGAATTCCTGTCTCCATTTCTCTGTACCCTATTCAGCACATGTATTTTTATATGCACATATAGAATCCTACCTGGTATCACACGTAGATACTTGTGAGGTTGCTGACTTGGCAAATACAAATTGTGAGAAGAGATCACTCCTCCTAAATGCTGTTGGAACTTACAAAACAAACTATGGGTGAGCTTCCTAGTTGAACAACATTATACTTAAATTGATGTTCAGAAAAGTGAAGATTTTTGGATTTGTGGATGATATATATTTCATGATGTATTTCGATTGGCATTTATATTGCTACATTTTAATGTATATGTGTGTGTGTGTGTGTGTGTGCATATATATATATGTATAAACTCTCCAGATTTTTCAAAATATGAAATGTATGTGTCTTATTATATACTCCCTAAATTCATTGATGTTAATGAATGTGGATTTTTATTAAACTTTTCATAAGAATATTCTCTGGAATATTAATCCACCTGAAATATATATTTGTTTCCTAGTACTGAAAGCTAACTTCAGTGAATGGTGCATACAAATCCTAATATTGCTACAGTAAATGACTCAGTTTAACATCAATGCAAGTAGATTCCTATGGGACATGATATGTACTTTGACGTTCATTTTTATTGAAAACTGGTACATTAATATTTCTTCAGTTTTTGCACATAATAGAATACATTTTTCATTCACAAATTCACAAATTCATAAGATTTTTTTTCACTTTCAATTACTTCCTGCTTCAGAACATATGTATTCCCCCAGGTTTCGTGACTGTTGTTTTAATGAGACTTCTTTCCAAGCACATTATTTTTGATTTCCATAATCATTTTAGAAGCAAAACTCACAGACACTTCATGATAAACCATAACACTAATATTACCATTAGATGTATAACTGGTACGAATGATTGTATGAATATCAATATAAGTTTTCCAGTATATATCCAGATATCAATTCAATCCATTATTTAAATTTGGAACCAGTTTTATTATTTATTCACAGTATGGTCTATTCATGCATTATCTCTATATTCGTATAACACAGCCTATACCTATTTGTACCCACAATACTAAATTATATGTCTTCAAAATATTGCTCCCAGAAATGGTGGAAGAAATACTCATGTCATCTGATCTATAAACATTAATCACAGTAATATTGTGGAAACAAAAAGCAAGGTCACACTTATGATTGTACCAAATCCTAAATGGAAAGTGAGCATGGATTAAAAAAAAAAAATCCATATCCAGGTTGCCTAATGCTCTCAAAGTGAATCCTATTGGTGACTACATATTTGTTTCTTCCTGAAATTACATATTCAACTTCAACCCTGTTGAAAATTTCTAATCCTATCACTCACTTTATACTTGTCCTGATTTCCTAATGTCTCTATTGATATCTGATTTCCTGTATTTTTTCCCCAGTTTATCACTGTGACTGACTCTTCACATGTGCTGACATTTACTTTCAGTCTCTACCCAGAACCCTATTGCTAAAGATCTTTTGGTCCAAATTCTATACACACTCTTCATTCTAAACCTACCGAATATCTTCCTAATCCACCAACTATCCCTTTTGGACCAGATGTTCTCTTCGACATTCAATCATCCAAAAGACAAGATCCTATGCCACTGTATATCAATTTATCTGAGACACCTGTGCAGAACATAATTGAAAGCTAAGAATCCCCATCATGGGGCCAATTCCCTTCTGTCCTTCAAAAATTACCTAGATTTCTTTTTTCATACTTATATTTCACCTATATATTCTTGAAAATATCGCAAAATCCCAATACCATTATTCATCCCAGAGAATGATTCCTAACCAAAATGGAACCTGTTATTAACCTTAACCATACAATGTTCCCTCAATCTAACTTTACAGAAGAGGAGAGACAGAATTGGTCTTCCAATACAGGAATGTAGGGGATCTTCCACCTCTGAGAACCTCAAAGTTCCATGCAGAAATGATCCCTGGAGAAGATTTAGGCAGATATGAAGGACCTGAGAGAGCAAAAGTCATCTTCCATGGCAAACAACCTGGTCAGGATGAAGGGATGTGTCAGAATCAGCCTCACTCTTCTTAATGTAGAGAAGATGGACCAAACCAGGCCAGTGTGGAGAGCTGTTCCTGGCTGCCTATGGTTGATATACAATTCTCAGTTGTGAAAGTATCACAGGAAATAGGGGCAGCCTCCATCTCATGGGAACCTTGGAAGCAAATTTTAGGACAAAGTGGTTTCCAAAGCAGTGACCTCATTCAGTTCACAAAGGAGGTGACCTTCCTCACTTCCTTGGTGATAGAACTCTCTGAACTTGGGATCCAGGAAGCCAGGCAACCAGAGGCAGTCCCAGTACCATTCCCAGTGGGCTCACTTATTTGGATTTACAAAGAACAGAGTCAGTCTTTCTTTGTACCTACTGATGTGAGAATGGCCAAATTTCAGGAGAGCTCAGAAGAGGGGCCTTTCCTGAGAAAGCAGGTAGTTGCTCACAGCTGGCTCCTGACCACTTCGCAGATTTGGCCAAGGAGACCAGATCTGATACAGGACAGGACATTTCAGGGAACATAATAAGGCCCACAAGTCAGAGGACACTCCGGATTGTCACAGACCTCTTTGGGGGAAGGAGGTGCCTTTGTGGGTGTGAGTGTGAGTTTGTGGTTTTGTCTCATGTTCTAAGAATAGGTAAAAAAGGTGGTTTGTTTGGTTTGGAGTGGACTGTTCCTAGTAAGTCGTTTCACAAAGTGAGTGTTTCTATGTCTGTGTATCCCACTGTGTCCGTGGTTGTCGACATTTGAAAAGAGAATTCATCAATGGATGTGTCCTGTTTAGTAGAAATCTTCCCAGCATTCATCCTGCCCAATTGATGAATGGACTGTGGCTTCCCTTATGGATGGAAAACACCTACTAATTTCCTAAGTTCATGTTTTCTTCCTAAATCTGGCCACTCTCCAGAATAGGCTCATGGTTTTGTGTCCAAGATATGTACCACCTCCAAGCTCTGTGACAAGGCCATGTAGTGGATAGCTAAAGGGAATGGCTAGCATCTCAAAAAACTCAGATATCTGTGTTACCAGGAAAGCCTCAGTGGAGAAACTCTGCTTTGGGCCTTTTGCTAACCAATTCTTCTCTTCCCCTGAATGTGAGGAAGGTCTTGGCCTCAGGACACACTTTGTGAAGCCTGAAGAAAACAGTTTTTAAATGGAATTAAATGGGCATCACCTGTGGCTCTTTGTTAATTGCTTTGGAAATGGATGTGTCTGAATCAGTCTCTTGGCCCTGTGTTAGGCTGTGGCTTAGGTTCTCAGCACCTGATGGATCTAAAGAATGATCCCATGTGTGCATCCAAAACCAAAATGGGAAAAAGATCAGTCATTGTTGATGAAGTCTCTCGCCTTCCTCTGTTAGGTTCCTTACCACCATCAAGTGAGAATAGGGATCCTTTGAATCAAATGAGTTCTTCAAAGCCCTGCAAAGGCAATTGCATACATGCTTGTGTTTTCTCATGACTCCACATCACATAAAAAATCTATACCGACAGTCAGTAGGCCTCAAATTGGAGAAGCAGAGCAGTATTACTGGAAGGCACATTTGATCCCTCCTGGTTCACAGGAAGGGTGTACAATCCACCCTGACTTTAGGAAAATGATGGGCAAGCGAGCTTATTTGGACACTGTGTTGGGCTGCGCCCCTCATGGAAACATCCAGCCAGAGATTATGAGGAGTGTCTATATGGAAGAAGATGAGGGCCATATGGGAGTGTTTTGATTTTAACTGTGGTTATTTGTGTGGCAGTTGGAAGCGATGACTGGGTCCACCTGGGCTTGAACTCTGGTGTGATACCCCATAGAGACTGAGTCCTGGAACTGACCTCAGAGAAGTATTGCCATGAATTGTGTTGGGATATAAGGAGGCCACACATGGGAGTCGCCATTGGAAACAGAGATCTATTCCCAGGGTGGCTTTCCACAGAGCACTGGGAATCTCAGCCAGGGTATCACATAATTTTATTCTGAAACACTTGGCAGCCATAGTTGAGAGTCAAAACACAAATGCACTTAACATTGTAGACTTCAATGGGCCTGGCTTCATGTGGCATTTTGGCCACTTTTTTAGAAGCCTTAGCAGTTAGAGTTCTCCAGAGATTTCATTGAAATGAGCTTCTTCACCATTTAATGATTACTGAATTAAATGAATCACTCAGTGACTCCAACTTCAACCTTGAAAGATGGGCTCGATAAATACCATTAAATTTTTGAAATTCCCATATCTAGGAGGCAGTGGAGAACCATTGTATATCCTGTTGGTGATCATGAGTGTACCAGACAGTGCCTTGATTGGCTGGGTTTCACGAAAATGGTGTAGAACAGAGATGCCAGTAAGTTGGAGCCTGCTGAATAGTGGACCTAGAGCAAAGGTGGGCATGTCTGAGATAAAACATCTGTGGTGCTTCTATCTGGATTTGCCAATGGCTTCCAAATGCCTTGTGACTGACATGGTGTATCCAGCAGACCATTATATGTAAATGATTCTTGTTATATGGATAAGTTTCAGGGCAATGTTCAGAATCAGGTTGCTATGGTCAAGGTGGCAAGCTATGTTGGAAAGAAGCCTGGTTTGTGCATTCTCCTGCAGACCCTGTTCCACCAAACGTGACAGAACTCCCTCCAGCACTGTGTCCCAGGAAAATTCCTTGTATTTCGTGAAGCAAATACTGAACTCCCAGTGCAGCAGCAAAAAACATCACAAAAATTGGAGGATGATCAAATGGCTTCAGAGTCCACATGAGGAGACACTGAGCCCCAAGTGGCCACAGTTGACCCAGAAAGAGAGAATTCATCAATGCTGCCTCATTTTCATTGGTAAATAAGAAAGCATCTACTCCAGGTCACATAGATGCAGACCCAGCTTTTATGGTCTCACTACAAACGAAGCTAAAGCTCCTGACAACAACATATATTTCAAGAGCCCAACATCTGAGGCAGTTTTTCCAGAAGTCATTAGGATAGCAGAGCTCCATGTTTGTGGAGTGTTTACATTGTCCTTTACTTTTGGAAACTCCCCTTCTACCTGCAAGGTTGTGAACTCCTGAGCATATTCAATTCCAGATATGTACTCACAGATTTTCTTACTCATCTTCTCTACATGTGTTACTTGGGACGAAGTTAAGGTCAAGGCATTGTTCTGGATGAGAGTCGGAAGATTTTTGTGTAGCACATATTTGCATACACATTGGATTCATTTTCCAATTTTCCTTTCGAAATTCTGAATCCCTGACACTAACCCATACCCTACAAGACTCTGACAACTAATCCTAACTTGATGGAGAAAAGTAACCCAAACAGAATAGAAATACAAACACATCAGAGGAGCCATGGTGTACCGTTGGAATTGCCTTTTCCATTATATAGGGTAGGAGTTATAAATCTAGTCAATTTTTTTGTTGAAAGAGTTGTCCATGTATTTTTAAACTTATCAAATATGTGAATTCCTGTCTCCCCCATTTCTCTGTATCCTATTCAGCACATATATTTTTATATGCACTTATAGAATTGTACTTGTATCACACATATATTCTTCTGAGGTGGCTGACTTGGCAGATACAAATTGTGAGAAAAGTTCAGTCCTCCTAAACGCTCTTGGAACTGAAAATTCAACCTATGGGTGAGCTTTCTAGTTGAACAACATTATACATTAATCCATGTTCAGTAAAATGAATATTTTTGAATACGTGGATGATATATATTTCATGATGAATTTCGATTGGCATATATATTGCTAGTTTTTAATGTCTGTGTGTGTTTGTGTGTGTGTGTGTGTGTAGATATAGATATAGATATAGATATACACTGTCAAGATTTTTCAAAATATGAAATATATGTATATTTTGGCCACTCTTTGGGAAGCCTTACCTGTGAGAGTTCTCTAGAGCTTTCATTGAAATGAGGTTCCTCAACATTTAATGGTTCCTGAATGAATTGAAACCCACAGTGCCTCCAACTTCATCCTTGAAAAATTGCTCCATAAATACCTTGAAATTCCCCTGACCAGGTGGCACTGGAGAACCTTTGGATGTATTGTTGCTGATCATGAGTGCACCAGACAGTGCCTTGACTGACTGGGTTTCACGAAAATTGTGTAGAACAGAGATGTAAGTAAGTTGGAGAGTGCTGAGAAGAGGGCCCAGAGCTGTGGTGTGCAGGTGTATAATAAAATATCTGTGGTGGGGCCATGTGAGTCTGCCATTAACTTCTAAATGGCTTGTGGCTTACATGGTGCAGCTAGCAGACCCTTATATGTAAAGGCATCTTGTTATAAGGAAAGGTTTCAGGACAATGTTTAGAATCAGTTTGCTATGGACAATGTTGCAAGTTATGTGGGATAGAAGCCTGGTTGGTGAATTCTCCTGTAGACCCTGACCCTCCACACGTGACAGAACTCGCTCCAGCACTGTGTCCCAGTTGAACTCCTTGTATTTCATGAAGGAAATACCAAAAGCCCAGTGCAGCAGCAAGAAACACCACGAAAATTGTAGGATGACCAATTGGCTTCACAGTCAAGACGGGGAGACACTTAGCCCTCCGTGGCCACAGTTTACCTTCAAAGGTAGGAATGAGCACTGCTGCCTCATGTTCCTTGGAAAATAAGAAACCATGTCCTCCAGGTCAGATAAATGAAGACCCATCTTTGATGGTATCACTACAAAGGAAGCTAAAGCTCCTGAAAAGAAAATATATTTCAAGTGCCCAACCTCAGAGGCAGTTTCTCAAGAAGTCTTTAGGCCAGCAGAGTTCCATGATTGTGGACTGTTTATCCTGTCCCTTAATTTTGAAAACTCCTCTAAAATGTCCAAGCTTGTGAACTCCTGAGCATTTTCCATTCCAGATATGTATTCACAGATTTTCTAACTCTTGTCCTCTAATTGTGTCTTACTTGGGGTGAAGGTAATGTCAAGGCATTGCTCTGAATGAGAGTGGAAAGATTTTTTGTAGTGCATATTTGCGTAAACAATGGATTCATTTTCCTTTATTTTCATTTGAATTACTGAATCCATGACACTAAAGCATACCCTACTAGACTCTGACTACTAATGCTAATATGATGGAGAAAAATAACCCAAACAGAATAGAAATACAACCAATTCAGAGGAGGCATAGTGTATAGTTGGACTTGCCTTTTGCATGATAAAGGGTAGTTGTTAAAAATCTGGTTAATTTTTAATTGAAATAGTTCTCCATGTGTTTTGAAAGGTATCAGATATGTGAATTCCTGTCTCCCTTTCTCTGTTGCCTATTCAGCACATGTATTTTTATATGCACAAATAGAATCCTACCTGGTACCAAACGTACATTATTGTGAGGTGGCTGACTAGGCAGATACAAATTTTGAGAAGAGATCACTCCTCCTAAACGCTGTAGGAACTGAAAATTCAACATTTGCGTGAGCTTCCTAGTTGAACAACATTACACATAAATCCATGTTCAGTAAAATAAAGATTTTTGGATCTGTGTATGATATGTATTTCATGATGAATTTTGATTGGCATATATATTGCTACTTTTTAATATCTCTGTATGTGTTTTGTGAAAAATCTACACTCTATAGATTATTCAAAATATGAAATATATGTGTCTTATTATACACTCCTTAATTTCATTCATGTTCATGTATGAGACCAAGGCTCATGCAACAGCAAAAGACATTTATTGAGGATCCAATCCAGCATGCTGGTGCTCTGTGCTCACTCAAGAAGGGAGACCAGCCCAGATCCCCGAGCAGGGGTTGAGCAGTGCTTAAGTACACAATTTGGGGAGTGTGAGACTTTACATATATCACAGTCTCCTTTAGCAAATCATCATACACTGTGGGAAAATGAAACAACAAATCCTAAACATGATTAGTTCATTCATTGGCTTGAACACGTCAGGCGGGAGTGATAGGTCAATTCTAAAGCGGGGTACACATTGAAATTGATTGATTTAGGCCCTGCGATGCATATGTGGTAGGCCACACAGGGTCCTAGGTTATTAAACAACCAGGCGGTCAGGGGAAATATTTACTGGGCAGTCCAGAAATTGTCCTACAATCTACAGGAATTTCAGGTTTTGCGTGCAGCATGGAAACTTAAAAATACCTGGTCCTTTACATTTTAAACCAGGCCTTGAAGATTAGAAACTTTACAACACCCGGTCTTTTACACTTTAACTTTAACACTTTAATTTCAATTTCTTTTACCCTTACAGATCACTCCTGGTTCAGAAGAAGGGTGTCCAAGCCACCCTGACTTTAGGCAAATGAGGGGCAAGGGAGCTTATTTTGGACACTGTCTTGGGCTGTGCCCCTCATGGAAACCTCCAGCCATATGTTATGATGAGTGTCTTTATGGAAGAAGATGAGGGCCATGTAGGAGTGTTTTGGTTTTAATTGTGGTCATTTGTGTGGCGGTTGGAAGAGATGACTTGGTCCACCAGGGCTTGAACTCTGCTCTGATACTCCTTAGAGCCTGAGTTCTGTAACTCACCTGAGAGAAGTATTGCCATGAATTGTGTTGGGATTATAGGAGGCCACACATGAGATTAGCCCTTGGAAACTGAGATCTAGGCCCAGGGTGGCTTTCCACTGAGCACTGGGAATCTCAGCCAGGATAACACATGATTTTTTTACTGAAAGACTTGGAAGTCATCGTTGACACTCAAAACACACATGTACCTCACATTGTAGACCTCAATGAGCCTGGCTTCATGTGACCTTCTGGCCACTCTTTGGGAAGCCTTGTCTGTGAGAGTTCTCCAGAGCTTTCATTGAAATGAGCTTACTCACCATTTAATGGTTCCTGAATGAATTGAAACCCACAGTGCCTCCAACATCATCCTTGAAAAATCGCTACATAAATACCATGAAATTTTTAATATTCCCATGACCAGGTGGCACTGGAGAAACTTTGGATGTCCTGTTGCTGATCATGAGTATACCAGACAGTTCCTTGATTGACTGGTTGTCATGAAAATGGTATAGAACCGAGATGTCATAAGTTGGAGCCTGCTGAGTATTGGGGCTAGAGCAGTGGACTATATGGTTGTGAATAAATATCTGTTGTGGGACCACGTGGATCGGCCATTGGCTTCCAAAATACTTGTGACTGACATGGTGCAGGCAGCAGACCCTTATATGTAAAGGCATCTTGTTATATTGAGATGATTCAGGGCAATGTTCAGAATTTGGTTGCTATAGTCAAGGGGGAAAGCTATGTGGGAAAGATCCATGTTTTGAAAATTCTCCTGAAGACCCTGACCAATCACACGTGACAGAGCTCCCTCCAGAATTGTGTGCCAGTTGAACTCCTTGTATTTCATTAAGCCAATTCCAAACTCCCAGTGCAGCAGTAAGAAACACCACGAAAATGGAGGATGACCAAACGGCTTCACAGACCACACGGGGAGAAACTTAACTCCCAGTGGCCACAGTTTACCAAGAAAAAGAGAATTCAGAACTGCTGTCTCATGTTCATTAGAAAATAAGGAACCATTTCCTCCAGGTCACATAGATGCAGACCCACATTTGATGGTGTCACAACAAAGGAAGCTAAATCTCCTGACAACTTCATATATTTCATGTGCCCAACCTGAGAGGCATTTTCTCAAAGAGTCTTTAGGCCAGAAGAGCTCCAAGTTTGTGGAGTGTTTAACCTCTCCCTTACTTTTGGAAACTGCTCTACCACCTCCAATGTTGTGAACTCCTGAACATTTTCAGTTCCACATATGTAATCACAGGTTTTCGAACTCCTCTCCACTAATTGTGTCTTACTTGGAGCGAAGTAAATGTCAAGGAATTGTTCTGGATGAGAGTGGCAAGATTTTTGTGTAGCACATATTTGCATACACATTAGATTCATTTTTCTATTTTCATTTGAAATAATGATCCCTGACACTAACACATACCCTAATAGACTCTGACTACTAATGCTAATATGATGGATAAAAAGAAACGTAACAGAATAGAAATACAGGCCTTTCATAGGAGGCATGGTATATACTTGGATTTGCCTTCGGCTTTATCAAGGGTATGTATTATAAATCTTGTCAAATTTTAATTGTAATATTTCTCCATGAGTTTTACATATATATATATATATATATATATATATATATATATATATATATATATATATACACTCTCTAGATTTTTCAAAATATGAAAAAAATGTGTCTTATTAAACACTCTCTAAATTCATTCATATTCATGTATGTGGATATATAATCAACTTTTCACAAGATTATTCTCAGAAACATTCAACCACCTGAAATACATATTTGTTTCCTCGTCCTGAGAACTAACTTCAGTGAATGGTGCTTACAAATCCTAATATTTCTACAGTAACTGACACAGTTTATCATCAAAGCAAGTAGATTCCAATGGACATGATGTGTATATTGATGTTCATTTTAATTCAACACTGGCACATTACAATTTCTTCTGTTTATGCACATCATAGGATATATATTTCCTCCACAGGTTAGCAAATATATAGGCATTTGTTTCACTTTCAATCACTTCCTGCTTCAGAACACATGCATTCCTCCGTGTTTCCTGACTGGTCTTTTCAAGAGACTTCTTTCCAAACACATTATTTTCGATTTCCTTTATCAGTTTTGAAGCAAAACTGAAACAGACTTCATGATAAACCATCACTGTAATATCATCATAAGATGTATAACTGGTTGGAATGAATGATTATATATCAATAAAAGATTTTTTATACATTTTCTGATATCAATTCAATACATTATTTAAAGTGTAACCAGTTATATTATTTATTCACATTATGGTCTATTCATGCATTATCTCTATATTCATAGACACAGGGTACACCTCGTTGTACCCCCAATACTAATTTATACATTTTTAAAATATTGCTCCCAGAAATGGTGGAAGAAATACTCATGTCACCTGATCTACATATGCATGTTATCACAGTAATATTCTGGACACAAAATGCAAAAGTCACACGTATGATTGTACCAAAGCCTAAAGGGAAACTCAACATGGATTACTAAAAACATCCATGACCAGGTTGCCTAATGCTCTCAAATGTCAATCCTATTGGTGACTACATATTTGTTTATTCATAAGATTATATATTCAACCTCAAAACTGTTGAAAATGTTTAATTTTTTTCACTCACTTGATACTCTTTGACTGATTTCCTAATGTCTCTATTGATATCTACTTTCCTAGATATTTTCTCCAGTTCAACATTGTGACTGACCCTTCACATGTGCTGACATTGACATTCACTCTCTAACGGAAACACTATTGCTAATGAACTTTGGTCCAAATCCTATACTAGCTCTTCTTCCAAAACATACTGACTATCTTCCTGATCCTATCGACTATCACTTTTTGAGTGGATGTTCTCTACTGCATTCAATCATCCAAGGTGCATGGTCCTATGCCATTGTATATCGATTTTTCTGAAACATGTATGCAGAACGTAATTCAAAGCTACGTATCGCAATCAGTTGCCCAATGCACTTCTGAGCTTCAAATCTTACCTAGATTTCTGTTTTCATACGTATATTTCATCTCTATATTCCTATTAATATTGCAGGTTCCCAAGATCATTATTCATTCTGCAGAATGATTCCTAATCCAAATCAAACCTGCTATTTACGATAACCATACACGGTTGCCTCAATCTAACATTACAAAAGAGCAGGGACAGAGTTCGTCTTACAATACAGTAATGTAGGGTATCTTCAAACTGCTGAGAACCTGAAAGTTCGATGCAGAAATAATCCCTGCATAAGATGTCAGCGCTATGAAGGACCTGTGAGAGCAAAAGCCATCTTCAAAGGCAAACAATCTAGACAGGAAAAAGGAATGTGTATGCATCAGACTCTCTCTTTGTAAGGTAGAGAAGATGGACCTAACCAGGCCTGCGTGGAGAGCTGTTCTCAGGTGCCTATTTTGATATACCATTGAAACTAGTCAAATTGTCAAAGGAAGTAAGGGCAGCCTCCATCCAATGTGACCCTTGGAAGCAATGGTTAGGGCAAAGTTGTTGCCAAGGCAGTGACCTCATTCAGTTCCTGAAGGAAGTGACCTACCTAACTTCCTTGGTGATGGAACACTCTGAAATTTTGATGCAAGAAGCCAGGCACCGAGAGCCAGTCCCAGTCCCAGTCCCAGTGCGCTCACTTGTTTGGATTTACCAAGTACAGAGTCAGACCTTCTTGGTACCTACTGATGTGAGGATGGCCAAATGCCAGGAGAGCTCTGAAGAGAAGCCTTTCCTGAGATAGCAGGTAGTGGCTAGCCGTTGGCTCCTCACAGCATCACAGAGTTTGCCAAGGAGACAAGATCTGAGACAGGAGAGGTCATTTTGTGGAGAACATAGTATGGCCCACCAGTCAGAGGACACTCCGGATAGTCACAGACCTACTTTTGTGAACGAGTTGCCTTTGTTTGTGGATGTGAGTTTGCGGTTTTGTCTCATGTTCTGAGAATAGGTAGGAAATGTGGTTGGTTTTGTTTGGAGTCGACTGTTTCTAGTAAGTCTTTTGACAAGGCGACTTTCTATGTCTGTGTATCCACTGTGTCCGTGGTTGTCGACATTAGAAAAGAGAATGCATCAATGGAGGTGTCCTGTCTAGTAGAAAGCTTCCCAGCATTTATCCTGCACAATTGATGAATGGACCGTGGTATGCCTTATGGATAGGAAACACCTACTAACATCCTAAGTTCCTGTTTTCTTCCTGAATTCTGGCCACTCTCCAGAATAAGCTCATGATGTATTGTCCAAGATATGTACCACCTCCAAGCTCTGTGACATGTCCATGTTCTTGATAGCTGAAGGGAATGGGAACATCTCAGAAAACTCAGATATCAGTGTGAGCAGTAAAGTCTCAGTGGAGAAATCCTGCTTTGGTCCATTTGCTTACCTTTGGTTCTGTTGCCTTGAATGTCAGGAAGGTCTTTGCATCATTCCACCCCTTTGTGAAGCCTGAAGAAACAGATTTCAAATGGAAATGAATGTGCATCACCTGTGGCTCTTTGCTTAATTGCTTTGGAAAAGGATGTGTCTTAATCAGACACTAGGCTCTGTTTGAGGCTGTGGATAAGATTCTCAGCTCCTGATAGATGTAAAGAAGATCCCATGTGTGCATCCAAAACCAAAATGGCAAAAAGATCAGTCATTGTAGATGAAGTCTCCTGCCTTCCTCCGATAGGTTCCTGACCTCCATCAAGTGAGAATAGGGATTTTTTGGGGGTCAAATGAGTTCTTCAAAGTCCTGCAGAAGTACTTGGGTTCTCTCATGATGCCAAATCACATAATGAATCTATACCTGACTGTCAGTAGGCCTCAAATTGGAGAAGCAGAGCAGCGTTAACGGCAGGCTTTTTTGATCACTCCTGGTTCACAGGAAGGGTGTCCAGGCCACCATGAATTTAGACAAATGAGTGGCAAGGGTGCATATTTTGGACACTGTCTTGGCTGCGCCCCTCATGGAAACCTCCAGCCAGAGTTGATAATGACTGTCTATATGGATGAAGATGAGGGACATGTGGGAATGTTTTGGTTTTAATTGTGGTCATTTGTGTGGCGGTTGGAAGAGATAACAGGGTCCACATGGGCTTGAACTCTGGTGTGATTCCTCTTAGAGACTGAGTTCTGGAACTGACCTCAGAGAAGTGTTGCCATGAATTGTGTTGGGATTTTAGGAGGCCACGCATAAGAGTTGCCCTTGAAACCTGAGATCTAGGCCAAGGGTGGCTTTCCACAGAGAACTGAAATTCTCAGCAAGGATATGGCATGATTTTATTCTGAAAAACTTGGCAGCCATAGTTAAGAGTCAAAAGACACATGGACCTCCCGTTGTAGACCTCAATGGGCCTGGCTTCATGTGACCTTTTGGCCACTGTTTGGGAAGCCTTGCCTGTGAGAGTTTTTCAGGGCTTTCATTGAAATGAGAATCCTCCCCATGTAATGGTTCCTGGAAGAATGGAAACCCCAAAGTGCCTCCAACTTCATTCTCGAAAAATGGATAGATAAATACAATGATGTTTTTGAAATTTCCAATGACCAAGTGGCACTGGAGAACCATTGGTTGTTCTCTTGCTGATCATTAGTGTTACAGACAGTGCCTTGATTGGCTGGGTTTCATGAAAATGGTGTGGAACAGAGATGCCAGTAAGTTGGAGCCTGCTGAGTAGTGGGCCTAGAGCAGTGGTGGGCAGGTGTGTGATAATACAACTGTGGTGTGGCCATGTGGATCAGCCATTGGCTTCCAAATAGCTTGTGACTGACTTGGTACAGCCAGCAGACTATTATATGAAAAGGCATCTTGTTATATGGAGAGGTTTCTGAGCAATGTTCAGAATCAGGTTGCGATGGTCAAGGGGGCAAGCTATGTGGGACAGAACCCTGGTTGGTGAATTCTCCTGCAGACCCTGACCCAACACACGTCACAGAACTCCCTCTAGCACTATATCCTAGTTGAACTCCTTGTATTTCGTGAAGCAAATACCAAACTCCCAGTGCAGCAGCAAGAAACACCACAAAAAGTTCAGGATGACCAAATGGCTTCACAGTCCACTCAGGGAGACACTAAGCTTCCAGTGGCCACAGTTTACCAACAAAGAGAGAAATCAACACCGGTACCTAATGTTCAATGGAAAATAAGAAACGATGTCCTCCAGGTCACATAGATGCAGATCCAGCTTTGATGGTCTCACCAGAAATGAAGCTAAAGCTCCGGACAACAAGATATATTTCATGTGTCCAAACTCAGAGGCAGTTTCTCAAGAAGGCTTTTGGCCAGCAGAGTTCCATGTTTGTGGAGTGTTTACGCAGTCACTTACTTTTGGAAACTCCTCTACCACCTCCAAGGTTGTGAACTCCTGAGCATTTTCCATTCCAGATATGTATTCACAGATTTTCTAACTCTTCTCTTCGAATTGCATCTTACATAGGGTGAAGATAATGTCAATGGATTTTTCTGGATGAGAGTGGGAAGACTTTTGTGTAGGACATATTTGCATACATATTGGATTCATTTTCCAATTTTCCATTTGAAATACTGAATCCCTGACACTAAACCATACCCTACTAGTGTCTGACTACTAATCCTAATATGAGGCAGAAAAATAACCCAAACATAATAGAAATACAAACAGTTCAGAGGAGGCTTGGTGTATAGTTGGACTTGCCTTTTGCATTATAAAGGTTAGGAGTTATTAATCTAGACAATTTTTGTTGCAATAGTTGTCCATGTGATTTTAAAGATAACAAATATGTGAATTCTTGTCTCTCTTTCTCTGTAGCCTACTCAGCACATATATTTTTATATGCACATAGAGAATCCTACCTGGTACTACACGTACATTCTTGTGAGGTGGCTGACTTGGCAGATACAAATTGAGAGAAGAGATCACTCCTCATAAACGCCGTTGGAACTGAAAATTCAACCTATGGGTGAGCTTCCTAGAGAACAAAATTATACACAAATCTTTGTTCAGTAAAATGAATATTTTTGGATCTGTGGATGATATATATTTCATGGTGAATTTTGATTGGCATATATTGCTATTTTTAATGTCTCTCTCTCTGTGTGTGTGTGTGTGTGTATATATATATACACACACACACTCTCTCCATATTTTTCAAAATATGAAATATATGTGTCTTATATACACTTCCTAATTTCATTCATGTTCATGAACGTGGATTTATAATCAACGTTTCACAAGATTATTCTCAGAAAATTTCATCCACCTGAAATACATATTTGATTCCTAGTGCTGAAAACTAACTTCAGTGAATGGTGCATACAATTCGTAACATTTCTACAGTAACTGACACAGTTTATCATCAATGCAAGTAGATTCCTATGGGACATGATGTGTATATCGACGTTCATTTTTATTCAACACTGGGACATTACAATTTCTTCAGTTTATGCACATAATAGGATATATATTTCCTCCACAATTTAGCAAATTTATAGGCATTTGTTTCAATTTCAATCACTTCCTGCTTCAGAACACATGTTTTCCTCCATGTTTCTTGACTGATCTTTTCATGAGATTTCTTTCCAAACACATTATTTTCGATTTTCTTTATCACTTTTAAAGCAAAACGGACACACACTTTATGATAAACCATAACTATAATATCACTATTAGATGTATAACTGGTTGGAATGAATGATTTTATATCAATAAAAGATTTCTTATATATTTTCTGATATCAATTCAATACATTTTGTAAAGTGGAACCAGTTATATTATTTATTCACAGTATGGTCTATTCATGCATTATCTCTATATTAATAGACACAGGTTACACCTCTTTGTATCCCCAATACTAATTTATACATCTTCAAAATATTGCTCCCAGAAATGGTGGAAGAAATACTCATATCACCTGATCTACATATGCATGGTATCACAGTAATATTCTGGACACAAAATGCAAAATTCACACGTATGACTGTACCAAAGCCTAAATGGAAACTGAACATGGATTACTAAAAACATCCATGACCAGGTTGCCTAATGCTCTCAAATGTCAATCCTATTGGTGACTACATATTTGTTTCTTCCTAAGATTATATATTCAACCTCAATACCATTGAAAATGTCTAATTTTTTCACTCACTTTGTACTTTTCCTGATTTCCTAATGTCTCTATTGATATCTACTTTCCTACATATTTTCTCCAGTTCAACATTGTGACTGACCCTTCACATGTGCTGACATTGACATTCACTCTCTAACCGAAACCCTATTGCTTATGAACTTTGGTCCAAATCCTATACTCACTCTTCTTCCGAAATATACTGACTATCTTCCTGATCCTATCAACTATCCCTTTTTGAGTGGATGTTCTCTACTACATTCAGTCATCCAAGGTACAAGGTCCTATGCTATTGTATATCGATTTTTCTGAAACATGTATGCAGAACGTAATTCAAAGCTACATATCACAATCAGTTGCCCAATGCACTTCTGAGCTTCAAATCTTACATAGATTTCTGTTTTCATACTTATATTTCATCTCTATATTCCTATAAATATTGCAGGTTCCCAAGACCATTATTCATCCCACAGAATGATTCCTAACCCAAATCGAACCTGTAATTAACCCTAACCATACACTGTTCCCTCAATCTAAAATTACAAAAGAGCAGGGACAGAGTTCATCTTACAATACAGTAATGTAGGGTATCTTCCAACTGCTGAGAACCTCAAAGTTCGATGCAGAAATGATCCCTGGAGAAGATGTAGGCAGCTATGAAGGATCTGAGAGAGCAAAAGCCATCTTCCATGGCAAACAACCTGAACAGGATGAAGGGATGTGTATGTATCAGCCTTTCTCTTCTTAATGTAGAGAAGATGGACCTAACCAGGCCTGCGTGGAGAGCTGTTCTCAGGTGCCTATTTTGATATACCATTTTAACTAGTCAAATTGTCACACAAAGTAGGAGCAGCCTCCATCTAAAGGGACCCTTGGAAGAAACTGTTAGGACAAAGTTGTTGCCAAGAGAGGGACCTCATTCAGTTCCTGAAGGAAGTGACCTAGCTAACTTCCATGGTGATGGAACTCTCTGAAACTGTGATGCAAGAAGCCAGGCACCGAGAGCCAGTCCCAGTCCCAATCCCAGTGGGCTCACTTGTTTGGATTTACCAAGTACAAGTAAGACTTTCTTGGTACCTACTGATGTGAGGATGGCCAAATGCCAGTTGAGCTCTGAAGAGGGGCCTTTTCTGAGATAGCAGGTAGTGGCTAACTGCAGGCTCCTCACAGCATCACAGAGTTGGCCAAGGAGACATGATCTGAAAGTGGAAAGGCCATTTCGAGAGGAACATAGTATGGCCCACCAGTCAGAGGACACTCTGGATAGTCACACACCCACTTTTGGGAAGGAGGTGCCTTTATGTGTGTGGGTGTGAGTTTATGGTTTTGTCTCATGTTCTGAGAATAGGTAGAAAAGGTGGTTGGTTTGGTTTGGAGTCGACTGTTTCTAGTTACTCTTTTGACAAGGCAAGTGTTTCTATGTCTGTGTATCCACTGTGTCCGTGGTTTTAGACATTAGAAAAGAGAATGCATCAATGGAGGTGTCCTGTCTAGTAGAAAGCTTCCCAGCATTCATCGTTCACAATTGATAAATGGACTGTGGTTTGCCTTATGGATAGGAAACAACTACTAACTTCCTAAGTTCCTGTTTTCTTCCTGAATTCTGGCCACTCTCCAGAATAAGCTCATGATTTATTGTCCAAGATATGTACCACCTCCAAGCTCTGTGACATGTCCATGTTCTTGATAGCTGAAGGGAATGGGAACATCTCTGAAAACTCAGATATTAGTGTGAGCAGTAGAGTCTCAGTGGAGAAACCCTGCTTTGGTCCATTTGCTTACCTATGGTTCTGTTGCCTTGAATGTCAGGAAGGTCTTTGCCTCAGGCCACCCCTTTTAGAAGCCTGAAGAAACAGTTTTCAAATTTAAATGAATGGGTATCACGTGTGGCTCTTTGCTTAATTGCTTTGGAAAGGGATGTGTCTTAATCAGACACTAGGCCCTGATTGAGGGGGTGGCTAAGATTCTCAGCTCCTGATAAATCTAAAGAAGATCCCATGTGTGCATCCAAAACCAAAATGGCAAAATGATCAGTCATTGTGGATGAAGTCTCTTGTCTTCCTGTGTTAGGTCCTGAACTCCATCAAGTGAGAATAGGATTCCTTTGTGTCAAATGAGTTCTTCAAAGTCCTGCAGAAGTGCTTGGGTTCTCTCATGATGCCAAATCACATAAGCAATCTATACCTGACATTCAGTAGGCCTCAAATTGGAGAAGCAGAGCAGTATTAACAGCAGGCCTATATTATCACTCCTTGTTCACAGGATGGGTTTTCAGGCCACCCTAAATTTAGACAAATGAGGGGCAAGGGTGCATATTTTGGACACTGTCTTGGGCTGCGCCCCTCATGGAAACCTCCAGCCAGAGTTTATGATGAGTGTCTATATGGATGAAGATGAGGGCCATGTGGAAATGTTTTGGTTTTAATTGTGGTCATTTGTGTGGCGGTTGGAAGAGATGACTGGGTCTACATGGGCTTGAACTCTGGTGTGATTTCCCTTAGAGACTGAGTTTGGGAACTGACGACAGAGAAGTATTGCCATGAATTGTGTTGGGATTGTAGGAGGCCACACATGAGAGTTGCCCTTGAAACCTGAGATCTAGTCCCAGAATGGCTTTCCACAGAGAACTGAAAATCTCAGCAAAGATATCACATGATTTTATTCTGAAAAACTTGGCAGCCATAGTTAGAGTCAAAAGACACATGGACCTCACGTTGTAGACCTCAATGGGCCTGGCTTCATGTGACCTTTTGGCCACTGTTTGGGAAGCCTTGCGTATGAGAGTTCCTCAGAGCTTTCATTGAAATTAGCTTCCTCCCCATGTAATGGTTCCTAGATGAATGGAAACACCAAAGTGCCTCCAACTTCATTCTTGAAAAATGCATAGATAAACACCATGAAATTTTTGAAATTCCCAATGACCAGGTGGCACTGGAGAACCATTGGATGTCCTGTTGCTGATCATAAGTATAACAGACAGTGCCTTGATTGACTGGGTTTCATGAAAATTGTGTAGTACAGAGATGCCAGTAAGTTGGAGGCTGCTGAGTAGTGGGCCTAGAGCAGTGGTGGGCAGATGTGTGGTAATATATCTTTGTTGTGGCCATGTGGATCTGCCATTGGCTTCCAAATGGCTTGTGACTGACTTGGTGCAGCCAGGAGACCATTATATGAAAAGACATCTTGTTATATGCAGGGGTTTCAGGGCAATGTTCATAATCAGGTTTCAATGGTCAAGGCGATAAGCAATGTGGGATAGAAGCCTAGTTGGTGCATTTTCCTGCAGAGCCTGACCCACCACACGTTACAAGACTCCCTCAAGCACTGTGTGCCAGTTGAACTCCTTGTATGTCATGAAGCAAATACCAAACTCCCAGTGTAGCAGCAAGAAACACGACGAAAAGTGGAGGATGACCAAATGGCTTCAAAGTCCACACGGGGAGTCACATTGCCCGAAGTGGCCACAGTTTACCTACAAAGAGAGACTTCAGCACTGGTGCCTCATGTTCATTGGAAAATAAGAAACCATGTCCTCTAGGTCACATAGATGCAGACCCAGCTTTGATGGTCTCACAACAAAGGTAGGTAAAGCTCCTGACAAAAACATATATTTCAAGTGCACAACCTCAGGGGCAGTTTCTCAAGAAGTCTTTAGTCCAGCAGATCTCCATGTTTGTGAAGTGTTTACCCTGTTCCTTACTTTTGGAAACTCATCAACCACTTGCAAAGTTGTGAAATCATGAGCATATTCAATTCCAGATATGTACTCACAGATTTTTTACCTCTTTTCATATAATTGTGAATTACTTAAGGTGAGGGTAAGTCAAGGCATTGTTCAGGATGAGAGTGGAAAGATTTTTTGTATCACAATTTTGCATACACTTTGGATTAATTTTCCTAGTTGAACAACATTATACATAAATCCATGTTCAGTATAATAAATATTTTTGCATCCGTGGATGATATATATTTCACTATGAATTTCAATTGGCATACATATTGCTACTTTTTAATGTCTTTGTTTTTTTTGTATATATATATATATATCTCCTATCCAGATTTTTCAAAATATATGTGTTTTATTATACACTCTCTAAATTCTATTATGTTCATATATGTGAATGTATAATCAACTTTTCACAAGATTATACTCAGAAATATTCATCCACCTGAAATACATATTTGTTTCCTAATACAGACAACTAACTTCAGTGAACGATGCATACAAATCCTAATATTTCTACAGTAACAGACTCAGTTTTACATCAATGCAAGTAGATTCCTATGGGGCATGACATGTATTTTGACGTTCATTTTTATTCAAGACTTGTACGTTGCTATTTCTTCAGTTTATGCACATCATATGATATATATTTCATCCACAAGTTAGCATATTTATAGGCATTTGTTTCACTTTCAATCACTTCCTGCTTCAGAACAAATGTATTCCTCCATGTTTCTTGACTGGTCGTTTCATGAGACTACTTTCTAAACACATGATTTTTGAATTACATAATCACTTTTGAAGCAAAAATCACACCCTTCATGATAAACCATAACCATAATATTACCATTAGATGTATAACTAGTTGGAATGAATGATAGTATTTCAATATAAGATTTCTTATATATTTTAAGATATCAATTCAATCCATTATTTTATGTAGAACTAGTTATATTATTAATTCACAGTGTGGTCTACTCATGCATTTTCTCTAGATTCATATACACAGGGTACATCTCTTTGTACCCCCAATACTAATTTATACATCTTCAAAATATTGCTTCAAAAAATGGTGGAAGAATTACTCATGTAACCTGATCTACATATATATTTTATCACAGTGATATTCTGGACACAAAACGCAAGGCTCACACTTATGTTTGTACCATAGCCTAAATGGAAATTGAACATGTATTACTATAAACATCCATGTCCAGGTTGTCTAATGCTCAATATCAATCCTATTGGTGACTACATATTTGTTTCTTCCTAAGATTATATATTCAAACTCAACCCTGTTGGAAATGTCTAATCCTATCACTCACATTATACTTTGCCTTATTTCCTAATGTGTCTATTGATATCTGTTTTCCTACATATTTTCCCCTGTTCATCATGTGACTGACTCTTCTCATGTGCTGACATTTACGTTCACTCTCTAACCAAAAACCTATTACTAATGAAATTTGTTCCAAAACCTATACTCACTCTTCTTCCTAAACCTACTGACTATCCCAGTTTGAGTGGATGTTCTCTTCTACATTCAATCATCCAAGGTACAAGGTCTTTTGCCATTCGATATCGAATTATGTGAGACAACTGTTCAGAATGTAATTCAAAGCTAAGTATCCCAATCAAGGGCAAAATGCCCTTCTGGGCTTCAAGTCTTACCTAGATTTCTGTTTTCATACTTATATTTCACCAATATATTCTTATAAATATTGCATGTTCCAATACCATTATTCATCTCACAGAATGATTCCTAACCCAAATGGAACATGTTATTAACCCTAAGAATGCACCGTTCCCTCAATCTAATTTTACAGAAGAACAGGGACAGAGTTTGACTTACAATACAGAAATGTAGGTGATCTTCCACCTGCTGAGAACCTCAAAGGTCCATGTAGAAATGATCCCTGGAGAAGATGTAGGCAGCTATGAAAGACTTGAGAGAGCAAAAGTCATCTTCCATGGCAAACATCCTGGTCAGGATGAAAGGATATGTCTGAATCAGCCTCTCTCTTCTTAATGTAGAGAAGATGGACCAAACCAGGCCTGTGTGGAGAGCTGTTCCAGGAGCCTATGGTTGATCTACCATTCTAACTTGTGAAAATTTCAAAGGAAGTAGGGGCAGCCTCCGTTTCATTGGTCAATTGAAAGCAACTGTGAGGACAAAGTGTTTGCCAAGGCAGTGACCTCATTCAGTTCCTTAAAGAAATGACCACACCTCACACTTTTGGTGATGGAACACTGTGAACTTTTGATCCAGGAAGCCAGGAACCCAGAGTCAGTCCCAGTCCCAGTCCCATTGGGCTCGCTTGTTTTGATTGAACAAGGACAGAGATATTATTTTTTGGTCCTACTGTTGTGAGGATGACCAAATGCCAGGAAAGCTCTGAAAACTGGCCTTTCCAGAGAAAGCAGGTAGTGGCTCATCGCGGACTACTGACAACTTCACAGAGTTGGCTAAGGAGACCAGATCTGAGACAGGACAGGCCATGTTGGGGGAATATATTATGGCCCACGAGTCAGACCACCCTCTGGATACTCACAGACCTACTTGGGGGAAGGAGGTGCCTTTGTGGTTGTGGGTGTGAGTTTTTGGTTTTTGTCTCATGTTCTGAGAATAGATAGGAAAGGCGGTTTGTTTGGTTTGGTATGGACTGTTTCTAGTAAGTCATGTGACAAGGCGAGTGTTTCTATGTCTGTGTGTCCCACTGTGTCCGTGGTTGTAGACATTAGAAAATAGAATGCATCAATGGATGTGTCCTGTCTAGTAGAAAGCTTCCCAGTATTCATCCTGCCCAATTAATGATTAGGCAGAAGATTGCCTTATGGATGGGCAACACCTGCTATCTTCCTAATTTCCTATTTTCTTCCTGAATTCTGGCCACACTCCAGAATAGGCTCATGGTTTTGAGTAAAAGATATGTACCACCTCCAAGCTCTGTGATATGGCCATGTACTGGATAGCTGAAGGGACTGGTGAGCACCTCAGAAAACTCAGATATCAGTTAGACCAGAAAAGTCACAGTGGAGAAACCCTGCTTTGGGCCTTTTGCTTACCTATTTTTCTTTTGCCCTGAATGTCAGGAAGGTCTTTGCCTCCAGCCACCCCTTTGTGAAGCCCTAAGAAACAGTTTTCAAATGGAAATGAATGGGCATCACCTGTGGCTCTTTGCTTAATTGCTTTGGAAAGGGATGTGTCGGAATCAGCCTCCTGGCCCTGTGTGAGGCTGTGGCTTAGATTATCAGCACCTGATGAATCTAAAGAAAGATCCCATGTGTGCATCCAAAATCAAAGGGCAAAAATTGCAGTCATTGTGGATGAAGTCTCTAGCTTTCCTCTGTAAGGTTTCTCACTTCAATCAAGTGAGAATAGGGATCCTTTGGGTCAAAAGAATTCTCCAAATCCCTGCAAAGCTTGCCCATGTGTGCTTGGATTTTCTCATGACTCCAAATCACATAAAGAATCTAAACCCCACAGTCAGAAAGCCTCAAATTGTAGAAGTGGAAAAGTATTAATGGCAGACCTATTTGATTACTCCTGGTTCACATGAAGGGTGTCCAGGCCACTGAGATTTTAGGCAAATGAGGGACAAGGTAGCTTATTTTGGACACTGTCTTTGACTGCGCCCCTAATGGAAAACTCCAGCCAAAGGTTATGAAGAAGATGAGGGCCGTGTGGGAGTGTTTTGGTTTTAATTGTGGTCATTTGTGTGGCAGTTGCAAGAGATGATTGGGTCCACCTGGGCTTGAACTCTGGTGTGATTCCCCTTAGAGACTGAGTTCTGGAACTGACCTCAGAGAAGTATTGCCATCAATTGTTTTGGGATTTTAGGAGACCACACATGAGAGTGACCATTGGAAACTGAGATCTAGGCCCAGATTGACTTTCCACAGATCACTGGGAATCTCAGTGAGGAAATCACATTATTTTATTCTGAAAGACTTGGCAGCCATAGTTGAGAGTCAAAAAACACATGGACCTCACATTGTAGAACTCAATAGGCCTGGCTTCATGTGACCTTTTGGCCACTCTTTGGGAAGCCTTGCCCTTGAGAGTTCCCCAGAGCTTTCATTGAAATGAGCTTCCTCACCATTTAACAGGTCCTGAATATACTGAAACCCACAGTGCCTCCAACATCATCCTTGAAAAATGGCTAAACAGATACCATGAAATTTTTGAAATTCCCAAGACCAGGTGGCACTGGAGAACCTTTGGATGTCCTGATGCTGATCTTGAGTACACCAGACAGTGCCTGGATTCACTAGGTTTCATGAAAATTGTGTTGAATAGAGATGCCAGTACGTTGGAGCCTGCTGAATAGTGGGCCTAGAACAGTGCTTGGCAGGTGTGTGATAAAACATGTGGTGGGGCAATGTGGATCTGCATTTGGCTTCCAAATGGCTTGTTACTGACATGGTGCAGCCAGTAGATACTTCTGTGTAAAGGTATCTTGTTATATGGAGAGCTTTCAGGGCAATGTTCAGAATCAGGTTGCTATGGTCAAGGGGGCAAGCTATGTGGGATAGAAGCCTGGTTGGTGCATTCTCCTGCAGACCCTGACACACCACTCGTCACAGAACTCCCTCCAGCACTGTGACACAGTTGAACTCCTTGTATTTCGTGAAGCAAATACCAAATCCCCAATGCAGCAGCAACAAACACCACGAAAATTGGAGGATGACCAAATGGCTTCACAGCCCACACTGGGAGACACTTAGCCCCCAGTGTCCACAGGTTACCTACAAAGTGAGAATTCAGCACTGCTGCCTCATTTTCATTAGAAAATAAGTAACCGTGTCCTCCAGATCACATAGATGCAGACCCAGGTTTGATGGTCTCACTACAAAGGAAGCTAAAGCTTGTGACAACAAGATATATTTCAAGTGCCCAAATTCAGAGGCAGTTTCTCAAGAAGTCTTTAGTCCAACAGAACTCCATGTTTGTGGAGTGTTCACCCTGTCCCTTACTTTTGCAAACTCCTCTACCACCTCCAAGGTTTCAAAATCCTGAGCATATTCCATTCAAGATGTGTTTTCACTGATTTTCTAACTCTTCTCCTCTAATGATGTTTTAGTTGGAGCGAAGGTACTGTCAAGGCATTGTTCTGGATAAGAGTGGAAACATTTTTGTGTAGCACATGTTTACATACACATTGTATTCATTTTCCAATTTTCCATTCGAAATACTGAATCCCTGACACTAACCCCTACCCTACTATATTCTGACTACTAATACTAATATGATGGAGAAAAATAACCCAAACAGAATGAAAATACAACCATTTCAGAGGAGGCATGGTCTATAGTTGGACTTACCTTTTGCATTATATAGGGTAGGATTTATAAATCTAGTCAATTTTTTGTTGAAATAGTTCTCCATGTTTTTTTTAAAGTTAACCACCTATGAATTCCTTTCTCCCTTTCTCTGTAGCCTATTCACCACCTGTATTTTTATATGCACAGATAGAATCCTACCTGGTACCACACGTACATTCTTGTGAGGTGGCTGACTTGGCAGATACAAATTGTAAGGGATCACTCCTCTTAAACGAAGTTGGAACCGAAAATTTAAATTATGGGTGATCTTCCTACTTGAACAATATTATTCATAAATCCATGTTCAGTAAAATAAATATTTTTCTATCTGTCGATGATATATATTTCATTATAAATTTCAATTGGCATATATATTGCTGTTTTTAATGTGTGTGTGTGTGTATGTATATATATATATATATATATATATATATATATATATATATATATATATACACTCTCCAGATTTTTTAACAAATGAAATATGTGTCTTATTTTACACTCATCAAATTCATTCATATTCATGTATGTGGATTTATAATCAACTTTTCACAAGATTATTCTTAGAAATATTCATTCACCTGAAATACATATTTGTTTCCTAGTACTGAAAACTAACTTCAGTGAATGGTGCATAAGAATCCTAATATTTCTACAGTAACTGACCCAGTTTAATATTAATGCAAGTAGATTCCAATCGGACATGATGTGTATTTTGACGTTCATTTTTATTCAACACTGGTAGATTAGTATTTCTTCAATTAATGCACATCATAGGATATAAATTTCATCCACAAGTTAGGAAATTTATAGGCATTTGTTTCACTATCAATCACTTTCTGCTTCAGAACACATGTATTTCTCCATGTTTCTTGACTGGTCTTTAAATGAGAAAAGGGATGGACAAGGCAAGGAAAGGCACCTAAGATAGCACCGAATACAGGGAAACAGTCCTATTTGGTTGCAACCAGATTTAAAGGGCATTGCTTCTGTTGTAATCAGTTACTTCCCTGAACCCCAAGTTTAGGTTGTTTCAGAATTTTGTACCCAACATGTAAGGGAGCGGCTCAGAAGTTCACAGTCTGCAGAAGTTCAGAGAAAGCAGTTTTTGTTTCTGTTTTTTTTTTTCTCTGATCTGGGCAAGTTAACATTTTAAGGACACCTGGGAGGGGGAGAGCTTTTTTCTTCTCTTTCTTTTTTCTCCCTGCCAGCTGTTACCATGGAGTCCAGTTGGTAACTTCTTTATCTTAGAAATGTAGCCATCTCTGTGAAGCCTCAATTTGAGGCCAGAGGCCTTGTTCACATATTGCCAGCATTGTGACTGACTCTATCCAAACACATTATTTTGGATTTCCATAATCGCTTTTGAAGCAAAACTAACATATCTTCATGATAAACCATAAACATAATATTAATATTAGATGTATAACTGGTTAGAATGAATGATTGTAAATCAATATAAGATTTCTTATATATTTTCAAATATCAATTCAATCCATAATTTAAAGTGGAAACAGTTATATTATTTATTCACTGTATGGTCTATTCATGCATTATCTCTATATTCATGGACAAAGTGTACACCTCTTTGTACACCCAATACCCATTTATATGCCTTCAAAATATTGCTCCCAGAAATGGTGGAAGAAATACTTGTGTCACCAGATCTACATATATATTTTATCACAGTAAAATTCTGGACACAAATGCAAAGGTCACACTTAGATTGTACCAAAGCCTAAATAGAAAGTGAGCATGGTTTACAAAAATCATCCATGTCAAGGTTGCCTTATGCTCTCAAATGTCAATCCTATTGGTGACTACATATTTGTTTCTTCCTAAGATTATATATTCAAACTCACCCTGTTGAAAATGTCTAATTGTATCACTCACTTTTTACTTTGCCTGATTTAGTAATGTCTTTATTGATATCTGCTTTCCTACATATTTTCCTCAGTTCATTATTGTGACTGTTCTCATGTGCTGACATTTATATTCACTCTCTAACAGAACCCCTATTGCTAAAGAACTTTTGTTCCAAATCCTATACTCAGTCTTCTTCCCAAACCTACCGACTATCTTCTTAATCCTACTGGCTATCCCTTTTTGACTGGATTTTCTCTTATACATTCAATCATTCAAGTAATGTTCGTGCGAGCATCAGAGGTAGAGACCACGAAGAGACTGTCTCATGCAACAGCAAAAGGTTTATTGGAGGTCAAGCATGCTGGGGCTCAGAGCTCACAGAAATAGAGCAGAGAGCCCTGAGAACAGCTTAAGCAGAGCTTATATTCTTTCCTTGGAAAGGGCAGGGACGGAAGTTTATTGATGGGTCACGGTGAGTGGGCGGTTTGCATGTAAACGGGTGAGGGAATACATTCTGCAATTTGGCAGTTGGGGACAGCACATTCTGGGAACAAAATTAGCAAACAGTTCTCAATATTTAAACAGTGTTTTTGTTAAGCATACAGAAAAATAGGAAGTTACAAGTACCTATTTTGTTAACCTTTCATTCCCCACTTCTTCTTCTGGCTACTTATAATTATAAAAGTGATCAAGGCTGGTGTCACATTCTATGTCTGCAAGTGGGTTATTACCAAAAGTTTAACTTGTCCAATTTGAGCTTGGAGAAAAAAAATTACACGTTTGAGCAAACAGGGTTTTATACTTTGCAGTAATATGAGGATTATTATTGGACCGGCCATGGTTGATAAAAACATAGTTAACCAGAGGGAATGTATGGATCAGAATCAAACCACCCTTTTTGGGCCTCTCTCAGTGACGTTCTTCAAGGTGTCTTTTTAATTTACTCATAGATTTTTTTTACAACTCCAGTATGGTCGGCATAAAAACAATATTTTTCCCTCAATGCAGCACAAAGGCCCCCTTCTCTCATGAATGGGCGGTCCAACCCTCGACTGTTCTGTAAAACAACTTCAGACAGAGAGGATAAATATTCCTGCAAAGCTGTGATGGAGGTTTCTACTATCTTTAAGTTTTGTTCTATTGCTGCTTCTAATTGGGTCATTTGTTGTGTCCCATGGACTAGGGCAGGGGTTTCTGTGCCCACCCCTGCAGCAACTCCTATTCCTAATAGGATGGCTAAAGTTAGGGATATATGTTCCCAGCGGAACCGTGTTGTATTCCCCCCTGTTTGAATTTCAAATGAACCTGCATCATTATAGAGCACTCTGGGAAACATCTGCACCATTACACAATTAATCACATCTGTTGACCATTTCATGAAAACATAAACAATGTTTAAGTATATAGAATTATACTGTTGTAGGGACAGACAAGGCAAGGCACCTAAGATAGCACCGAAAACAGGGAAACAGTGCTATTTGGTTGCAACCGGATTCAGAGTGCATTGCTTCTGTTGTAATCAATTAACGCCCTGAACCCCAAGGTTAGGTAGTTTCAGAATTTTGTACCCAACATGAAAGAAAAGGGGCTCAAAAGTTCACAGTCGGCAGAACTTCACAAAAAGATTTTTTTTTCTGTTATTTCCTCTGTTCTGGGCAAGTTAACTTTTCAAGGACACCTGGGAGGGGGAGAGCTTTTTCTTCCTTTTCTTTTATCCTCCTTCAGCTGTTACCATGAAGCCCAGTTGGCATTTTTAATTTTAGAAATGTAGCCATCTCTGTGAAGCCCCAGCTCAAGGCCAGAGGCCTTGTTCACATATTGTGTGAAAAACTATTAAGGGGTTGTCCAGCTTAGAAGTGCTGATTTTTCCAAGCAGTGGCCAAGTATAACAGGGCAACAGAAAAAGAGCAAGTTTATCTACACTGAACTCTTTTATAGGGACTCTTTTGCTGAAAGTTCTAAAGTCATCCATGGTGAAGACTTCTGGAGAAGTTCAGTTAAGATTTTTCTGTGGGCCTGGTATAGAGGGGAAAGACGGGGAAGGCGAGGAATGAGAGCAGCTCCGGGGATCTGAGAATGAGAAAAGAGAGATGAAAAAGCATAATGGAAAAGGGGTTTGGGATTTTCCTAGGAACAAAATCTTGAGCAGTAGAACAGGTAGAACAGAGGGGAAGACGGGAGTGAGTATCCCAGAAAGCCTGGGAGCGATTTTAAATTCTTAGTAACCTGTTTTCAGTGATGACAAAGCAACTTTAAAGGCCATTTTTATTACATCTTGGATAGGGGTCTGAGGGCTCTTCTGAGGGTTACCTGGTAAGAGGACCTGGGGAGACCGGGTTTAGGTACTGACAGGAGAAGAGAGGAATGAGTGTTTAGAGGGGTACCTCAGTACCTGCTACCTCAGCAAGGGAGCAATGATCTGAGAACTGGCGGAGGTTTGGGTTTTTGATCTAGTAACTGGAGGAGAGAAATCAGGTTGCTGAGGTGGGACTGACAGTAGAGAGTCTGGAGCAGAAGCCTGAGGGTGAGGATCTATTGGAGATGCATAGTTCAGGAAGTCAGCGAAGGAGGTAAAAGGCCTCCACATAGGGGAATTTCCTTTCATCCTCTTGAGCACTTGCAGAAGTTAAAAAGGTAACACAGAATTTGAGGATCTAGAGACTCCTCTGGGGGCCATCAGTTTTGGTTGTCTAATTGGTAATATGGCCAATGCTGTGTACTGAATTTGATGAGGATTTTGCGTTCCACCAGGCAGCCCCTGTATGCTCAAATCCCCATCACTTACAGAAGAAGTTGGCTTTCCCTCCACACAGCCATGGCTGTTTGTGGCTTTGATAGTCTGCTGGGCAAACATACTAATCTAGTCTAGCCAACCTGCATCTGGCTCACGTGTCCCTAAATCCCTAATGTTTGTTTTCATTATCTATGGTATGGAAGGGATTTAATTGAATTTTAGTGGGATTTTCATCAGCGATATCCTAATAGGAAAGACTTATAGCCAGCTGACAAATGTCTGGGTGGAGAGCTAGCCACCAGGTCCCTAAGGGAGCTGTATACGAGTTAGAGCATTCTTCTTGTCTAGTAGGATTTGTGATAAGCCATCGCTGCTGAACGGGCTGATGAGCGTTAGGTGTACTGGTGGCCAAGGGGAGAGTCTACAGCCTTATCCACATAGCGAATATGCAATTTTAAATGGTTACCAGTCTTTCCCAGTTTCCAGACAGAGTCTGGACAGGGCGCAGGCTTGAGATGAGAGGCATGGATCCAGGAAGTGTTTCCGTCTACTTTTACCGCTCTAGGTGTTATAATTAGCACCTAGTATGGTCCTTTCAAGCAGGGTTCCAGGGATGACACCTGATGTTGTCTTATGTAGATGAAGTCCCTTACTTGATATCAATGTGGAGTCCCCTTGTCCCCAGGTTGCAAGGCAGTTGTCAGCTGTTTTCACCGGTATCATTGAGTTCTTTCAAGAGATTTAATTCTGTCAAGCAAGGGGGTGTGGAAGGCATCGTTAGGTCTTAGAGTTGGGGTTACATGCCTTACTGGAGGAGGTGCACCATAGAGAAATTAATAGGGGGTGAGTTTACACAAAGAAACAGAGGGAGTATTTCTTGCATGAAACAGTGGATAAGGCAGGGGCATAGTCTAATATTTTATGCCGGTCTCTAAGCTTAATTTCCTTAAGGTCTCTTTAATGGTTCAATTTATTTTTTTTTCCTGTCCTGACCTCTGGGGTCTAGAAGCACAATGTAACTTCCAATTAATCCCCTGGGTCCTGGCTAAGCCCTCACTTACCCGGGCCATGAACACCGTTCAATTATCAGACCCTATTACCTTAGGCAAGCCTTGTCTTGAAAAAATATCTTAATATCTTTCAGGATCCTCTTGACCACCGTTTGAGCCGGTTTTTTTTTTTTTTTTTTTTTTTTTTTTTGTGAGAAAGGATTCAATCCATCCTGAAAATTTATCTACAAAGACTAGGAGATATTTAAGTCAATACCTTGCTGGCTTAATTTCAGTAAAGTCTACTTCCCAGAATTGTTCTGGTCTGGTTCATCGTAGGTGCTTTCCTGCAGGAAGCTTGGAAGGGTAAGCATTAACCAATTGACAGAACCGACAGGCTTTTGTTACCCGTTCAGTTATTTTTTTTCACTGTGAGTAAGTTAGTCGAAATCTCTGTTCCTGATCTTTCAGGAATGCCTGCAGTTTCTTTGAACCAAGGTGAGTAAGTTGATGTACATTTTTAACGTAGTGTAGGGCTTTCTGAAATTGCAGGCTGGGCTCAGTGAAGTTGAGGAGTTCAGTGTCAGTGTTCTTAAATGTTATCAAAAGCTTGCTGGTGCTCAAGGGTCCATTGGAATTGGGCATCCTTATTTAACAACGGGTATAAAGAAGCAGCTAAGAACACAAACCCAGGTATCCATAACCTGAAAAGGCAGCAGTCCCAAGAAACTCTCTGTGTTGTCTCCTGTTAGATGGAAGTGGTATCTGCACAACGGTTTGTTTTCTGGGCTCAGTGAGCCATCATTTCCGTCCCTAAGGGAATAACCCAGGAAGATTACTTCTTGCTGGCAAATTTGGGCCTTTTTGGCAGAAGCTCTATACCCGAGTTGAGCAAGCTCGGATAATAGTGCTTGGGTCCCAGACTCACAGTTTTCCTTGTTGTTAGCTGCCAGTAGCAGGACATCCACATATTGAAGCAGGGTGACTTTGGGGTGCGTAATTCTGAAGTTGTTGAGATCTCTGTGGAGGGCTTCATCAAAGAGACTGGGGGAGGTTTTGAACACCTGTGGGAGTCTAGTCCAAGTTAGTTGACCAGAAGTTCCGTTATCTGGGTCTACCCACTCGAAAGCAAACAGCAACTGACTATCTTTATGTAGAGGCAAGCAAAAGAAAGCATCTTTGAAGTACAGAACAGTATACCATTTTCACTCAGCAACAGCAAAGTGTTTATTGGGGTTCCAGCATGCTGGGGCTCAGAGCTCACTTGACTAGAGCAGAGAGCCCTGAGAACAACTTAAACAGAGCTTATATAATTTTTTGGAGAGGGCAGGGAGGGAAATTAATTGATGGGTCAGGGCAAGTGGGCAGTTTTTGTGCAACCGGGTGAGGGAGTACACTCTGCAGTTTGCCAGTTGGGGACAGCACATTTTGGGAACAAAATTAGCAAACAGTTCTCAAGATTTCAACAGTGTTTTGTTAAGCATAAAGAAAAACAGGAAGTGACAAATACCTATTTTATTACCCTTTCACCAAAGCAAAATGAAAAGTGAGCATGGATTACTAAAAACAACCATGTCCTGGTTGCCTAATGCTCTCAAATGTCAATCCTATTGGTGACTACATATTTCTTTCTTCCTAAGATTATATATTCCACCTCAACCATATTGAAAATGCCTAATCCTATCACTCACATTATACTTTGTCTGATTTCCTAATGTCTCTATTAATATCTGCTTTCCTACATATTTTTCCCCAGTTCATCATTGTGACTGACTCTTTATATGTGCTCATATTTACTTTCACTCTCTACCCGAAACCCTATTGCTAATGAACCTTTTGTCCAAATCCTATACTCACTCTTTTTTCTAAACCTACTGACCATCTTCCTATTCCTACTGACTATTCCTTTTTGACTGGATGTTCTCTTGAACATTCAATCATCCAAGGTACAAGGTCCTATGCCATTGCATATTTATTTATCTGAGACATCTGTGCAGAACATAATTCAAAGCTAAGTATACCACTAAAGGGCCCAATGTCCTTCTGGCTTCAAATCGTACCTAGAATTTTGGTTTCATACTTATATTTCACCTATATATTCTTGTGAATATCGCAGGTACCCAATACCATTATTTGTCCAGCAGAATAATTTCTAACCCAAATAGAATATGTTATTAACCCTAACCATACACTGTTCCTCAATCTAACTTTGCAGAAGAGCAGGGACAGAGTTGGTCTTACAATACAGGAATGTACGGGATCTTCCACCTGCTGAGAACCTCAAAGGTTGATGCAGAAATGATCCCTGGAGAAGATTTAGGCAGCTATGAAGGGCCTGAGAGAGCAAAAGTCATCTTCCAAGGCAAACAACCTAGTCAGGATGAAGGGATGTATCTGAATCAGCCTCTCTCCTCTTGATATAAAGAAGATGGACCAAACCAACCCTGTGTGGAGAGCTTCTCCTGGGTGCCTATGGTTGATATACAATTCTAACTTCTGAAAGTGTCACAGGAAGTAGTGGCAGCCTCCATCTCAAGGGACCCTTGAATGCAACTGTTAGGACAAAGTTGTTGCCAAGGAAGTGACCTCATTCCGTTCTTGAAGGAATTGACCTACCTCACTTCTTGGGGGATGGAACTCTCTGAACTTGGGATCCAGGAAGCCAGGCACAAAGAGCCAGTACCCGTCCCATTCCCAGTAGGCTCACTTGTTTGGATTTAACAAGGACAGAGTCTGTCTTTCTTGGTACCTAAAGATTTGAGGATGGCCAAATTCAAGTAGACCTCTGAAAATGGGCCTTTCCTGAGACAGCAGGTAGTGGTCAGCACAGGCTCCTGACAACTTCACAGAGTTGGACAAGGAGAACAGATCTGAGACAGGACAGGCCATTTTGGGGAAACATAGTATGGCCCACCAGTCAGAGGACACTTCGGATAGTCACAGACTTACTTGGGGGAAGGAGGTGACTTTTTGAGTGTGGTTGTGAGTTTGTGGTTTTGTCTCATGTTCTGAGAATAGGTAGGAAAGGCTGTTTGTTTGGTTTGGAGTGAACTGTTTCTAGAAAGTCCTTTGACAAGGTGAGTGTTTCTAGGTCTGTGTATCCCAGTGTGTCTGTGGTTGTAGGCATTAGAAAAGAGCATGCATCCATAGATGTGTCCTGTCTAGTAGAAAGCTTCCCAGCATTCATTCTTCCCAATTTATGAATGGACTGTGGCTCGCCTTATAGAAAGGCAACACCTACAACCTTCTTAATTTCCTGTTTTCTTCCTGAATTTTGGCCACTCTCCAGAATAGGCTCATATTTTTGTGTCAAAGATATGTACCACCTCCAAGCTCTGTGACATGGCCATGTACTGGTTAGCTGAAGGGAATGGCGAGCATCTCAGAAAACTCAGATATCAGTGTGACCAGGAAAGTCTCAGTGGAGAAACCATGCTTTGGGCCTTTTGCTAACCTATTGTTCTGTTGTCCTGAGTGTCAGGAAGGTCTTTGCCTCAGGCCACCCTTTGTGAAGCCTGAAGATAACAGTTTTAAAATGGAAATAAATGGGCATCACCTGTGGCTCTTTGCTTAATTACTTTGGAAAGGGATGTGTCTGAATCAGCCTCTTGGCCCTTTGTGAAGCTATGGCTTAGATTCTCAGTGCCTGATGGATCTAAAGAAAGATCCAATGTGTGCATCCAAAAGCAAAATGGCAAAAATATCAGTCATTGTGGATGAAGTCTCTCACCTTCCTCTGTTATTTTCCTGATGTCCATCAAGTGAGAATAGTGATCTTTTGTGTCAAATGAGTTCTTCCAAGCCCTGCAGAGGTGCTTAAGTTTTCTCATGACTCCAAATCACATAAGGAATCTATACCTGACAGTCAGTAGGCATCAAATTGGAGAACCAGAGCAGTATTAACGGCAGACCTATGTGATCAATTCTGGTTCACTGGAAGGGTGTCCAGGCTACCCTGAGGTTAGGCAAATGAGGGGCAAGTGAGCTTATTTTGGACACTCTCTTGGACTGCGCCATTCATGGAAACCTCCAGCCAGACGTTATGATGAGTCTATATATGAAAAAAGATGAGGGCCTTGGGGGAGTGTTTTGGTTTTAATTGTGGTCATTTGTGTGGCGGTTGGAAGAGATGACTGGGTCCATCTGGGCTTGAACTCTGGTGTGATTCTGCTCAGAGACTAAGTTCTGTAACTGACCTCGGAGAAGTAATTGCTTTGGAAAGGGATGTGTCTTAATCAGCCTCTTGACCCTGTGTGAGGCTGTGGCTTAGAATATCAGCACAAAATGGATCTAAAAAAGATCCCATGCATGCATCCAAAACCAAAATGGCAAAAAGAGCAGCCATTGTGGATGAAGTCTCTGGCCTTCCTTTGTAAAGTTCAGAAAGAATAAAAGAAATTGAAATTGAAACGTAAAGAACCAGGTTTTGTAAAGTTTACAAGCTGCACTGAGAACCTGAAACTCCTGAGTCAGTAAAGACAATTCTTTGATGTGTCCATTAGATGTGAGTTGAAATCTTCCCAGACGACCTTGTTACTTAACAACCCCTTCCCAGAAACCGTGCAGCTCAGCACATATACATCTCAGGGCTTCAACCAATCAGTTTAAATGTCTACCCCTTCACAAGGCTGACCAATCACCCCCTGCCCGACCTGTTCCCGCCAATGAATGTGCTAATCATGTTTTGGAGTTGTTATTTGATTTTCCCAGGGTACATGGTAATTTGCTAAAGGAGGTTATGATGTATGTAAAGTCCCTGCCCTCTCTAAAGAATGTATATAAACTCTGCTCAAATTGTTCTCTGGGCTCTTTGTTGTTTGCTTTTCTGATGTGAGCTCTGAGCCCCAGCATGCTGGACCCCCAATAAACCCTTTTCTGTTTCATGAGAAAGTCTCTTGGTGGTGTTTTTCTCCGACCTTCGCCCCACCTTTTCATCTGGAGGCCCCAGGTGAGATATTCGGCAGCAGCGGACCAAAGACGCCAACTGACTTCTCTTAGGGTAAGTAAGGCGCCTGTTTCTTGTTTTGGGTTTCCGTTTAAGGCGTGGCAAAGTTGCTGTGGGTGAGGGCATTAGGTCTCTCCTATGTTGGCTGACAGAAGTGTCACAGAGCCAAAGGTCACGTCCCTGGGGGCACTCCAGAGGACTAGGGAAATCAAGGAATAGTAGTTTCTTCAACTGGGTTATATTTTGCTTCAGGATTCGGTTTTCCAGCCCAAAAGGTTTTGCCAGCTACTCAGTTTTGTTCATTGTCCTGAACTCAGGTTGAGTTTACTGTCTGTATTTATTGTCTAACCCATCAGGTTTTGCCAGTTACTCAGTTCTAATCGTTGTCTTGGACTCATGGTAAACGTTTACTGTTTGTCATTGTGTGTGTCGAGTTTGTGTCTTCACTGTCCCTGTTTGAGTAACTTCCATTATGGGACAAAGCACTTCTATGCCTCTGTCCCTGACCCTTGATCATTGGACTGATGTCTGCTCAAGGGCCCAGAATCTTTCTTTTTCAGTAAAACGCCAGAGCTGGCAGACTCTCTGAGCTTCAGAATGGCCCATCCTGGGCGTCGGATGGCCACCAGAAGGATCCTTCCACTTCCCTCTAATCCGAAAAGTCAGAGATATTGTCTTTTACCTGGGGCCACGTGGCCACCCAGATCAACAGACATATACCCCTTCCCTCATGATTATATCATTCAAACCTTCCACAACTCCCGCTCTCCCCACCATTCTCCCTGAGTCACAAGACTGGATACTCTTCCCCCTCCTCATTCTCTACCCTCGCTCCCCAACCCCCAACATGTTCCAGATGATCCTCCCGCAGATGACTCAGCCTCTCAGCTGCTAGAGGCAATTGGGCCAGACTCAAGCCCTCCAGGGGACTTCCCTGAAGCAGCAGCAGCCCCTCCTCCCCTGGAGGAAGCTGGGCCACCTAAAGGAACCCGGCGGTGATGGATAATAGAAAACTCAGAATCCCCTGTGATGCTCCCTCTCCGTCCCTACGGGCCAATGAACCGTCCCAACTGGGAACCCAACAACTTTGAAGGTAGGTAGCATCTGTCCACTTATCGCCGGGCTCTAATAGCGGGTATAGCGGGTCACCAAGCGACCACCAGAGGGCCGACTAATTTGGCCAATGTAAGAGAGATTATCCAAGGGCCTAATGAGTCTCCCTGTATGTCTCAGGAGAGAATTATGGAAGCATAAAGGAAATATACTTCTTTTGATCCTCAGGCAGAGGACCAAAAGGCATCTGTTGCAATGGCCTTTATCAAGCAGGCTGCCCTAGATATTAAGAGAAAGTTACAATGTCTAGATGGATTACAAGATATGATGTTAAGAGATTTAGTCAGAGAACCTGAGACAGTATATTATAAGAGAGAAATTGAGGAGGAGAAGGAACAGAGGAGAGAGAAGGAAAGGGAAAAAAAGAAGGATGAAAGGAGCAAAAGGCAGACTAAAGCATTGGCTAAGGTTTTGTTCACAGCAAAAAATACTCCAGAAGGTTAAATGCAGAGAGACAGAAAGGGATACCTGGGCCCACGCCAAAGGCTGCCCCTGGCATCAGATCAATGTGCCTACTGAAAAGAAAAAGGACACTGAACCAAAGAGTGGCCCAAAAAGGAGCAGCCACACGAGCCCGCCATGCTGACTCTAGAAGAGGACTAAGAAAGTCGGGGCTTGGATCCCCTCCCCGATCTCAGGGTAACATTTGAAGTGGAGGGGATTCCAGTGAACTTTGAAATGGATACAGGAGCAGGATACTCAGCCCTTAAGACCCCACTGGGCCCCCTATAAATAAATAAATGGTCCCTAGTTCAAGGGGCTAATGGCAGTAGATATCAGGCTTGGACAAAAAAGAGGATTATGAACCTAGTAAATGGAAAAGTCCACACTCTTTTCTAGTAATCCCAGAATGTCCAGCCCCATTGATGAGCAGGGATCTGCTTACCAAACTCTGGTCTAGAATAACCTTTATCCCTGATGGTCCCCAAGTGGAGTTTCTAAAGCCTTCAGTAAAAGCTCCCATAGTCACGGCTTTGACTATGTCCGTAGAAGGTGAACATCACTCTTCCTGTCCCCTAGAACTGATCAACAAAGCAAACTCGCACAGAAATGGATAAAAGATTATCCTAATGTCTGGGCAGAAACTGCTGGGTTAGGTCTAGCCCTTAAACAACCTCCAATAGCAGTATAATTAAAAGCCTCTGCCTCTCCAATCAGTGTTAAACAATATCCCCTAAGCAAAGAAGCTAAGGATGGGATAAGGCCCCATATTCAGAAATACCTGACTCTTGGGGTCTTAAGGCTCTGTCAATCAGCCTGGAATACCCCGCTGCTACCAGTTAGAAAGCTAGGAACTGGGGACTACCATCCTGTTCAAGACCTAAGAGAGATCAACAACAGAGTGCAGGACATTCACCCCACAGTACCCAACCCATATAATTTGCTTAGCACTCTGAATCCGGAGCGGGAATGGTACACTGTGCTGGACTTAAAAGATGCTTACTTCTGCTTGCCCCTACATAAGGACAGTCAGTTGCTGTTTGCTTTCAAGTGGATAAACCCAAAAACTGGAACATCTGGCCAATTAACCAGGACTAGATTCCCACAGGAGTTCAAAATCTCCCTCACTCTCTTTGATGAAGCCCTCCACAGGGACTTCAACGACTTCAGAACTGCCCACCCTGAAGTCACCCCACTCGAATATGTGGATGATCTGCTACTGGCAGCCGACACCAAGGAGAACTCTGAGTCTGGGACCCAAGCACTATTATTCGAGCTTGCTCGGCTTGGATATAGGGCTTCTGCCAAAAGGCCCACTTTTGTCAGCAAGAAGTAATCTTCCTGGGTTATTCTCTTAGGGGTGGCAAACGATGGCTCACTGAGCCCAGAAAACAAACCGTTGTGCAGATACCTCCCCCTTCTAATAAGAGACAACTCAGAGCGTGTTTTGGGACTGCCAGCTTTTGCAGGTTATGGATTCCTGTGTTCGCATCTCTGGCTGCACCTTTATACACTCTGATAAAAGGGGATGCCCACTTCCAATGTACCCCTGAGTACAAACAAGCTATTGATAATGTCAAAAAAAGGTGCTGCTCTCTGCTTCAGCCTTAGCACTACCAGATGTAGATAAACCCTTCAATCTCTACATAGAAGAAAAGAAAGGAATAGCACGGGGAATGCTCACTCAGACATTGGGACCTTGGAAATGGCTAGTAGCATTCTTATAAAAAAAACTGGACCCAGTGGCTAGCGTGTGGCCCCTTTGCTTAAGAGCTATAGCAGTGGCAGCCCTTCTAATAAAAGATGCTCATGAATGAACGTTGGGACAGAAGCTCACCATTATAGTCCCCCATGCCCTGGAGAGCATCATCTGCCAGCCTCCAGAGAGGTGGCTATCAAACTCCAGAATTAAGCACTACCAGAGCCTCTTGCTTGACAAAGACAGTATAATGCTGGGACCCCCTGCTCCACTCAACCCGGCTACACTGCTGCCAGAAGTATCATCAGGACCCGTCGCTCATGAGTGTCAAAACATACTGGCAGAGAAAACCAGTATACGACAAGACTTGAAGGATCAGCCACTGCCTCGCCCTGAAGTCGTATGGTTTACGGACGGCAGCAGCTTTCTCCAAGACGGTAAGCGGCGGGCTGCACGAGCAGTACTTAGCAAAACTAATGTCATCTGGTCCTCTGGTCTCCCAGAAGGGACATCAGTCCAAAAAGCAGAACTGATTGCTCTTACGAAAGCATTGGAACTAGCAACAAGCAAAAGGGCAACCATATACACTGACAGCCGCTATGCATTTGCCACTGCTCATGTGCACAGGGCTATTTACCAGCAAAGAGAATAGTAACCTCTTCCAGGAAAGAAATAAAGAATGAAGATGAGATCCTCCACCTTCTCTCAGCAGTGCAGGGCCCTAAAGAACTAACTATAGGGCACTGTCCAGGGCCCCAGAAGGGAAACGACCCCGTGGTGGTTGGAAACAGAAGGGCAGATGAGGAAGCTTAATTGCCAGCCCTAAACGAAGTGACTCTGTTAACTTTTTCCACATGGGGGGGAACAAAAATCAGGAGACTTGGCAGCTCCGGAACCTTCAGGCAACTTATCATCTGAGGAGACAGATACAGAACTCTGGGACCCTACAGAGCCAAGTTTACAATTTCAAAAAGCCCACCTTTATGTCAAAGACTTACACTAGCTCACCCACTTAGACTCAAAGAAGTTGTAGGCACTCTTAAAGGACAGAAGAAAGGACTTATTATTGACTGACTCAAAGAGGAAAGAAATAGCTGAGCAGGTGACTAGAGCTTGTCAAGTCTGTCAATTAGTTAATACTTACCCATCCAAGCTTCCTGCAGGAAGCACTTACGAGGAACCAGACCAGGACAATTCTGGGAAGTGGATTTTACTCAAATTAAGCCAGCAAGTTATGGACTTAAATATCTCCTAGTCTTTGTAGGTACTTTTTCAGGATGGGTCGAAGCCTTCCCCATGAAGAAAAAAACGGCTCAGATGGTGGTCAAAAAGATCCTAGAAGACATTTTTCCAAGGTCCGGCTTGCCTAAGGTAATAGGGTCCGACAATGAACCGGCATTTGTAGCCCAAGTAAGTCAGGGATTCGCCAGGACCCTGGGGATTAATTGGGAGTTACTTTGTGCTTATAGACCCCAGAGCTCAGGACAGGTAGAAAGGATGAATAGAACCATCAAAGAGACCTTAACGAAATTAAGCCTGGAGACCGGCATAAAATATTGGACTATGCTCCTATCTTATGCACTGTTTCCTGCAAGAAATAACCTCTATGCCTCTTTGTGTAACCTCACCAATTATAAAATTCTCTATGGTGCCCCTCCTCCAGTAAGGGACCTAACCCCAACTCGAGACTTAATGATTCCTTTCACACACCCTTGCTTGACAGACTTAAAGCCTTTGAACAAACCCAGCACCCAGCGATACCTGTGGAAATAGTTGGCCACTGCTTATCAGCCTGGAGACAAAGAAACCCCACATTGTTATCAAGTGGGAGACTTAGTCTACGTGAGACGGCATCAGGTGTCATCCCTGGAACCCCGCTGGAAAGGACCATACCAGGTGTTTCTTATAACACCTACAGTGGTGAAATTGGATGGGATCACTTCCTGGATACATGCCTCACATCTCAAGCCTGTGCCCTGTACAGATTCCGGCTGGAAACTGAAACTGACTGGTAACCCTCTCAAATTGCGTGTCTGTCGTGTGGATAGGGCTATGGGTTCTTCCCCTGGCCACCAGCATTCCTAATCCCCATCATCCTGTTCAGCAACAATGGCAAGTTATAAATCCTACTGGGCAAGTAGTGTGGTCTATTTCACATACAGCCGCCTTATGGACTAGGTGGCCATCTCTCCACCGAGACATTTGTCAGCTTGTTATAGGCCTCTCTGACTGGGATCTCCCTGACATAGAGGACCCCACACATATCCCACTCAAACCCAAACCAGGGCAACATAGACCACCTTACCCCATGAATTATGGATGTCATCTCCCCAACTGAGGTGTAAACTAGCCAGTCTTGATTTTTATGTGTGCCCAGCTGATTTCTGAAGTTTCAAACAGGCCCAAACCTGTGGAGGACCCATTGACTTTTATTGTAGATCTTGGGGATGTGAACAAACGGGAGTGCATGGTGGAACCCAAACACTCCAGACAGTATGATTCAGGTAGGACCAAATGACACCTGGATTGATCCCAAGAAATGTGCCGCTAGCCAAGCGGTGTCAAAAACTCGCTGTGGAAAGAATAGTCTATGTTACCCCCTCAAATAACTTTCACTTCCAAAGGAAGGGGATACCTCAGAACAACATGGCCTATGGGAAATACTAGGGGAATGCGATTTTATATTTATGGCCCTGGTTATGACTTTGCTCTCTGGTTCACCATCCAGCTTAAAAAGGTAGAAAAGCCCACAGCAATAGGGCCCAATCCCCTCAAGCCAGGAATTAAACCTCCTAAACCTCCCATGCCTAGATCTACCAGAACCCCTCTACCATCTCAAACTTCCTGGTTTCGGTCTTTGCCTACTTTCCCAGTCCAGAATACAGCTGACTCCTCCCCCTGGGAACTAATTAAAGGAACCATTATGGTACTGAACTCCACACAATCAGAACTCCTTGCATTTCAGCCCAGGTATTAGATAGCTCTGTAAATTATTGTGTAATGGTGCAGATACTCCCCAGGGTGCTCTATGATGATGCAGAATAATTTGAAGGTCTACTAGGGGGACTAACAACCTGATTTCACCAGGAGCCAGTGTCTCTTACTCTAGCCATCCTACTGGGGATAGGAGTTACTGCAGGAGTGGGTACGGGAACAGCTGCTATGATCCGTGGGTCACAACAAATGGCCCGATTAGAAACAGCAATAGATCATGACTTGAAAACGTTAGAGACCTCCATCACAGTTTTGCAGGAATCCTTAACCTCTTTCTCTGAGGTTGTTTTACAGAAAAGGCAAGGATTAGACCTCCTCTTCATGAGGGAGGAGGGCATCTGTGCTTCACTGAGAGAAGAATGCTGTTTTTATGCTGACCATAGTGGAGTTTTAAAGAATCCATGAGTAAATTGAGAAAATGCCTTGAAGAGCACCAGAAAGAAAGGGAGATTCAACAAGGGTGTTTTGAGTCATGGTTTACCCAGTCCTCTTGGTTAACTAAACTTTTATCAGACTTAGCTGGACCCCTGATCATCCTTATGGTGTTACTAAATGTGGGACCTTGTTTGCTAAACTGCATAGTTTCCTTTCTCCAGGTTCAGATTGGGCAGGAAAAAACTCATGGTAATCAGATAAAAATACTATCCACTGGCAGAAATAGAATCTGAGAACCCACAATAATTATGATTCATTACTTTTAAGATTAAAAGTAGTCAGAAAAAGGAGTGGAAAATGAAAGAATAAAAGAAATTTAAATTGAAACGTAAAGAACCAGGTTTTGTAAAGTTTCCAAGCTGCACTCAGAACCTGAAATTCCTGTGGCAGTTAAGACAATTCCCAGAACTGCCCATTAGATGTGTGTTGAAATCTTCCCTGACCACCTAGTAGCTAAAAAACCCCTTCCCAGAAACCCTGCAGCTCAGCACGAATACATCTCAGGGCTTCAACCAACCAGTTTAAATGTATACCCCTTCTCAGGGCTAAAAAATCACCCCCTGCCCGACCTGTTCCCGCCAATGGATGTGCTAATCTTGTTTTAGAGTTGCTATTTGATTTTCCTGCGGCGTATGATGATTTCCTAAAGGAGGCTATGATGTATGTAAAGTCCCTGCCCTCTCTAAAGAATGTATATAAACTCTGCTCAAGTTGTTCTCGGGGATCTTTTTTCTTTCCTCCTCTGGAGTGAGCTCTGAGCCCCAGATGCTGGACCCCCAATAAACCATTTCTTTTGGCATGAGACAGTTTCTTGTTGGTCTTTTCCTCCAACGTTCGATGACCTTTTCAGTTCCTGACTACCTTCAAGTGAGAATAGCAATCCTTTGAGTCAAATGAGTTCTTCAAAGACCTGAAGAGGCTAGCCCATAGGTGCTTGGGTTTTCTCATGACTCCAAATCACAGAAAGAATATATACCTGACAGTCAGTAGGCTTCAAATTGGAGAAGAAGAGCAGTATTAGCAGCAGGGCTATTTGATCATTCCTGCTTCAAAGGATGGGGTCCATGCCACCCAACGCCCTTATGGACTTCAAATCTTACCTAGATTTCTGTTTTCATACTTATATTTTACCGCATATTCATGTAAATATCACAGGTTTCCAATAACATTATTTATTCTGCAAAATGATTCCTAATCGAAATCGAACCTGTTATTAACCTTAACCATACACTCTTCCCTCAATCTAACTTTACAAAAGAACAGGGAAATTGTTGATCTTACAATACAGGAATGTAGGCGATCTTCCACCTGCTGAGAACCTCAAAGTTCCATGCAGAAATCATCCCTGAAGAAGATGTAGGCACCTATGAAGCATGTGAGAGAGCAAAAGTCAACTTCCATGTCAAACAACCTGGTCAGGATGAAGGAATGTGACTGAATCAGCCTCTCTCTTCTTAATGTAGATTAAATGGACCAAACCAGGCCCAGGCCTGTGTGGAGAGCTGTTCCTGGGTGCCTGTGGTTGATATACCATTCTAACTTGTGTAAGTGTCACAGGAAGTAGGGGCAGACTCCATCTCATGGGACCCTTGGAAGCAACTGTTAGTACAAAGTGGTTGCCAAGGCAGTGACCTCATTCATTTCCTGAAGGAAGTCACCTACCACACTTCCTTGGTGATTGACTGCCAGGCACCCAGAGAAGTCCCAGTCCCAGTCCCAGTGGTCTCAATTGTTTGGATTTATCAAGGACAGAGTCAGTCTTTCTTGGTACCTACTTAAGTGATGATGGCCAAATGCCAGGAGAGGTCTGAATAGAAGCCTTTTCTGAGAAAGCAGGTAGTGGCTCAACCATGGCTCCTGACAACTTCAAAGAGTTGGCAAAGAAGACCAGATCTGAGACAGAACAGGCCACTTCGGGGAACATAGTATGGCCCACCAGTCAGAGGACACTGAGGATAGTCACAGACATACATGGGGGAAGGAGGTGCTGTTGTGGGTGTCCCTATGAGTTTGTTGTTTAGTCTCATGTTCTGAGAATAAGTCGGTTTGTTTGTTTGGAGTGGAATGTTTCTAGAAATTTGTTTGACAACATGAGTGTTTCTATGTCTGTGTATCCCACTGTATACATGGTTATAGACATTTGAAAAGAGAATGCATCAATGGTTGTGTCCTGTCTGGTAGAAAGCTTCCCAGCATTCATCCTGCCCAATTTAAGAATGGAGAGTGGCTTGCCTTATGGATGGGCAACACCTACTACCTTCCTAAGTTTCTCTCTTCTTCTTGAATACGGGCCACTCTCCAGAATAGCCTCATGGTTTTGTTTCCAAGATATACACCACCTCCAAGCTCTCTGACATGGGCATGTACTTAATAGCTGAAGGGAATGGGAGCATCTCAAAAACTCAGAATTCTGTGTGACCAGTAAAGTCTCAGTGGAGAAACACTGCTTTGGGCTTTTTGCTTACCTATTGTTATGTTGTCCTGAATGTCAGGAAGGTCTTTGCCTCAGGCCACCCCTTTGTGAAGCCTGAAGAAAACAGTTTACAAACGGAAATGAATGGGCATCACCTGTGGCTCTTTGCTTAATTGCTTTGGAAAGGGATGTGGCTGAATCAGCCTCTTGGCCCTTTGTGAGGCAGTGGCTTAGATTGTCAGCATCTTATGCATCTAAAGAAAGTTTCCAAGTGTGCATTCATAACCAAAATGGCCAAAAGAGCAGTCTTTGTGGATGAAGTGTCTCGCCATCTTTTGTAACCTTCCTGACCTCCATCAAGTGAAAATAGGAATTCTTTGGGTCAAATGAGTTCTTCAAAGCCCTCTAGAGGCTAGCTGATAGGTGCTTGAGTTTTCTCATGACACAAATTCTCATGAAGAATCTATACCAGACAGTCAGTAGGCCTCAAATTGGAGAAGCGGAGCAGTTATAGAGCAGGACTAATTGATCACTCTTTGTTCACAGGAAGGGTGTCCAGGCCAAGCTGACTTTAGGCAAATGAGGCACAAGTGTGCTTATTTTGGACAGTGTCTTGGGCTGCGCCCCTCATGGAAACCTCCAGCCAGAGGTTATGATGAGTGTATATGTGGAAGAAGATGAGGGCCATGTGGGAGTGTTTTGGTTTTAATTGTGTTCAGCTGTGTGGTGGTTGGTAAACATGCCTGGGTCCACCTGAGCTTGAACTATGGTGTGATTTCCCATAGAGACTGAGTAATGGAACTGACCTCAGAGAAGTATTGCCATGAATTGTGTTGGGATTTTAGGTGGCCATGCATGAGATTCACCCTTGAAAACTGAGATATAGAAAAGGGTGGCTTTCCAAAGAGTACTGTCAAACTCAGCCTGGATATCACATGACTTTATTCTGAAAGATTGGCCACCATAGTTGAGAGTCAAAACATACATGGACCTTACATTGGAGACCTCAATGGGCCTGGCTTCATGTGTCCTTTGGGCCACTCTTTGGGAAGCCTTGCCTCTGAGAGTTCACCAGAGCTTTCCTTGAAATGTGCTTCTTCAAAATTTAATGGTTCCTGAATGAATTTAAACCCACAGTTTCCCCAAATTCATCCTTGAAAAATGGCTAGATAAATACCATGAAATTTTTGAAATTCCCATGACCAGGTGGCCCTGGAGAATCTTTGGATGTCCTGTTGCTAATCATGAGGGTACCAGACAGTGCCTTGATTGACTGGGTTTCATGAAAACGGTGTATAACACAGATACCAGAATGTTGGAGGCTGCTGAGTAGTGGGCCCAGAGCTGTGATGTGCAGGTGTGTGATAAAGCATCTCTTGTCAAGCCATGTGGATCTGTCATTGACTTCCAAATGGCTTGTGGCTGACATGGTGCAGACAGGAATCACGTATATGTCTGAATCCTCTCCATAAAAGGCATCTTGTTATATGGAGATGTTTCAGGGCAATGTTCAGAATCAGGTTGCTATGGTTAAGGGGACAAGCTATGTGGAATAGAAGCCTGGTTGGTGCATTCTCCTGCAGACCCTGACCCACCACACGTGACAGGACTCCCTCCAGCACTGTGTCCCAGTTGAACTCCTTGTATTTCGTGAAGCAAATACCAAACTCCCAGTGCAGCAGCAAGAAACACCATGAAAAGTGGAGGATGACCAAATGGCTTCACAGTCCACATGCGGAGACACTTAGCTTTCAGTGGCCACAGTTTACCTACAAAGAGAGAAGTCAGCACTGCTGCCTCATGTTATTTGGAAAATAAGAAACAATGTCCTCCAGGTCACATAGATGCAGACTCAGCTTTAATGGTCTCCTTAGAATGGAAGCTAAAGCTCCTGACAACAACATATATGTCAAGTGCCCATCCTCAGAGGCAGTTTCTCAAGTAGTCTTTAGGCAGGCAGAGCTCCATGTTGGTGGAGTGTTTACCTTTTAGACCAGGACGCAAGAAAAGACCACTGACTCCAATTAAAATCAAATTAAAGCAAACTTATTATTTCCACCACCCGGGCTGTGTCTCCCTCCCAAAACCGCGGGAACAAGAGAGCAACCCCACCTTTCCTACAGAATGGCTTTATAGTGCAGAATGTTACAGAAAAGGGTGGTTACAGATAACAGAACTCTGACAAGCATCACACTAATGATAGTTTACATTTTTTTTTTGCTGGCCCCAACATCAGAATTTATGAGAACCATTAAAGCCTCAGAGAGTTTCGTCTGGCCAGGGAAGGCCAATATTTATGAGGTGTAAATAAAGTTTCAGAGAGGGCTGTTATCTGGTCAGAGAGCCATGCATGGGTGAGTTCAAGGCATGGGCAGGCATTCAAAGCAGGTTCAGAATTTGCTGTAATTTATAGTTAAGCCAAAATTATCTTTTCATGGCTTTGTGTCAAGATGGCTCCAATTTAAATAAAATATCAGGTTGGGTCTATCATTCCCCCATTTTCTAATGTGTCCCTTTCAAATCTTTGATAGGGTAGGGGACGAGCACTGAGGGAAATTTAATTCCTCAGGTAACAGTCTCCCCATTTTTTGAACTCACCCAAAACCGGTCTCCCTGATTTTACTGACTTAATTAATTACTTATATTGATAGTCTATTTATTTTTGGCTCCATTGTAGTAAGAAGCGAGGCGTCACTCATTTTGACTTCTTCTGAGCTGAGAGAGGGTGACGTGAGGGGGTACGGTCTGAGAGACATGAGTTGCCTTTTCGAAGTCAGTTCGGTTTGAAGTCTGGTTGGGGAAGTACAGGTTGTAAAGTCATCTGGGGATGGGTTCTTCTATGAGAGAAACAAAATACATGAGTACTGAATAAATGTTGCAGCAGCTGGAACATGTCACTGTATAGAAGTTCCCTCACCAGTCTTAAATATCCCCAGTTATCAGGACTGTCAACTTAATATTTAACATTTAGGGTTACAGTTGTCCCTCCCCATAAAATACAGTGTTATAATTTAATACCATCTGATCCTGCAAAATTCTTTTACTAGTATGACCTCTGTGTCTAATAGAGAAACCCTTAATTCTGTAACTCAAGGCTGGATAATTGTACTAGCAAACTCCAATATTACCTGTGTAGGTTAGGAATATCTGTAGGCCTTAAACTAAAAACTTCTGCCTCTGGCAGCTCCTCTTGATAGTCTCTTTTTATAGTTATCAGGCATTCCTCTCTGAGAACCCTTCTTTGTAGCCTCCAGTCTTATTTATTTTGGGAGGCTAACATAAAGTGTATACCTTAAAATATTATTATTACTGTTATTATTTAAAATGCCCAGGAATGGCTGTATTTTGCGTTTAACTGTCTTTCCTAAATGTTTAAGATGAAGCAGTCAAACTGACTTTTGTTTCTATCTATTATGAACAGTCAGCTGAGCTTTTACGGGAGTCATTCCTGGGGAAACTTGAGAGCAGCTTCTCAGTTCTGCTAGTGCCATTTTCGCTAGGTGTGTCCAGGTCTTGCTTGACCCTGTGGCTTCCCTCGGAAGCATCAGGGATGTCTCCCTTCTCTGATGACTGTCTTCTTCATAGAAAATGCACTGATTGGCTTTCTGTTCTCCAGTGGCTCAGAGTTGCAAAGCTCTTTAGGGAAGTCCCCTGTTCCCTGGATACAGACTGACTCAGAGGGCAAGAATCAAATATTGGTTTTCTTGGCCCTTTTCATTTAACTTTAATTTTAAATCCTAATTTTAAACATTCAGCAAATAAATTTTAGCAGCCTTATATTAAGAGTACTGGGCTTTAATGTCTGTAATTTAAAATTATTTATCTTTTTATTAATTGGGATCTGTATTTTTCTGTCTGTCTTTTGGTGATGACTTGTTATCTTTAATTAACCCATGTTGTGTTCTTAAAGCAACACTTCTGTAAAACACTAACAGGGAATCTTTAGATCACTTATAAGGAAATTACAAAATAAATTTAACAAGAGTAAATATACTTAGTTCGTGTAATAGCTACCCTGAATTTTTAGGCTGAGTTATTTATTATATTTCTTGTTTGAGATCCTAATAATCTTGATATGAAAAAAAAAGAACTTTTGAATGTAACTTTAAATGAAATAACATCTGACCCACTGCTTTCGTAGTCATTCTCACATGTAGTAAGTTGGGACACAGAGCCTTATCTCAAGTAAGGCAGGGCTCTTTATAAATCTTAAGTGTTTTAGTTCTAAAGATGATCTTTGTTTTTAAATATCAGTTTAAAAAGTTAACATTAATTGTTTGAGGTCACATGAACATTAGTTAACACCATATAATATAACATTTAAAACATGAATAAAATAAACGCTGAAAGTTTTATCCTTTTCATAGCTAAGGCTCTCATTAACATAAAAATACATTCAAATTGTTCCCCAATGTAAAAAGTAACATAAAAGTTTACATATCTTATTGATAAAAGGTAAATAAATGCCCAATATATATATTTTTTTACCATACAACTTCAGAACACCAGCTTCACATAATGCTCTTTTAAAGTTTCTACCTTAGAGACTTGTATTCCTGGAAGATATGAGCACATTAATAGCATCACAATTGCATTGATGTTTCTACATTAACCAAGTTTAGCTTTTAAAGAAATGGCAGTACAGTGCTCTAAAATAACAGATCGTATTTAATAAGTTGTTTAATATTTATGGTTGCTTGCTCTAGAAAAATAAAACTCAATAAACACAATGTTATTGGTAAACGTATGTTTTAAGAAATTTTTGTGTCTTTTACACATGACTGATTTTTACAATCTTATACAGACTTTAGAACAAACTTATACAGACCTTAGTAAATCAATAACATATCTAACAAGAATACTCATGAATGAGTAATCAAATATCAAATTTAATTTATTTATTTATCAAAATATTAGACAAAAGTATTGAACAGTGTAGACCATTTTTTTGTTGAAGGAAAAGTCCTAGAACCAAGGCATATTAGACCTTTTGTCGACATTAATATTTTATTAGATTTTTGAACACCTAGAAAAACATGTAAGCTTAAATTTAAAGACATTTATTTTTATCTGTTTATCCAATTTAAAGTGAACCATTTAAATCACGTAAATTAAAGATCTTTGGATCCGCTTTTTAAAATTTGTTTTTGTGAGTGCTCCTTTTTTTATGAGCGCTCCTTATGTATGTTAATTTGTATATAATATACATGATATACGGACATATGTATATATACAAATACAACACATAACAAGAGTGTGCACACATAATTATAGTAAAGGCCTTGTAGCTTTTCGCAGGTGAAATCTCCACTGCAATGTTTCAAAAACTCCACTGTTGGTCAAAGATAGAACTGATCAGAAAAACATTAACCTAGGTCTGTAGGATCAAAATCATGAGTTAAAAAAAATACAGAATCTAAGGAAAAAAATAAGAGTCCTAGAAAAAGTGACTGGCCAGTTATTAGTAAATACCATACAATGTAATTTTTTCTCCCCCCACCTTAGGCCTCAGATCAGTCTCCTACTGAGCTAGTAGGCTTCTTTCATTTGCATTTCAACATAAGGCCTGGCTGAGGTCTGGAAGGAGCAGGGAAAAACTGCTATTCTGAGCAGACACCTCAGGCCTAAGGCATTTTAACCATAATTTTCAGGTTTGGATGTTGAAAATTATGGTACAATTTTAAGTTACAATTCACAAAATTTTATATCTTTACATCTTGTTCTGTCAACAGATACCATACTATGATTTACTATACTTTTCCAAATTAATGCACTGGTACACACTGTGATATTTTCCCAGTCTACCCAATTCAAAACTGGTGAAAAATAAGACTGAATGTTTGGGAAGTTACTTGCCAACTTGGAAATAGAGTTCTTTAGTTTTCCATGCTAAGTATTTAAGTTCTCTTGCATGAATTATCTGAAATCATAAACTAAACAATTATATGAACCAGACTTTTAACTGCAAGATTGTACAATGCTTCAAAAACCCATTCAGATACCAGATTGTTACAATAAAACGTCATCATTTAGACACACATTGAGCTAAGATCATTCCCAAGAAACAATTTATAATATGAACACATTATTGCACATGTCTTTAAGGGCCAGAAACAAAGACACAAGACAGACAGAAAGGAGCTCCAGACTATGGCTGACAGACAGAAGCCTTTAAAACATAACAGATAAGAGAAAAATCTCCTACACCTGTAGCACGATAGATGTCCCCACAAGGGGAACAGATGTTTTCAAAGAGGAGCAACCTGAAATGTGAAATCAAGGGTCTCCATGGTGACTTTACTGCATTTAGTGTCCCCTTTTTCTTATTCTCTTTTTTAATAAGACAGAGGTGGCATAATTCTTACAGTGCAGGGACGGAAGGAGGGAATTCTCTGAAGCAACAGGGCTTTGGCAGCTGCTGGGAGTCCTTCAGTCCCTCCTTTTACTTACAGGATTAGCTCCTCTGGTTCAGTTCCACCCCGAGCACGCTCCGTCTCCTAATATTTCAGTAGTCAGCTCTCAAAAAGTCCCAGGGTCCGGGGGAGGGTATCAAAATTTGTAACTTAAATTTTGGTTCCTGATGTTGAAGCCAATTAATACCAATTTAATAATGAGGACAGCGTTTGAGAAAAAGAAAAAGGGAGGTTTACTGCTTTGCTAACAAAGGAGAAACACAGGGGATTCTGCCGAAAGGTTGTGACTCTCTTGATCTGGAGGGACAAGCGGTTTTAAAGGAGTTTCACTTTTTCACCTAAGAGATACTCAGTTCTTAGGTCACCAGCAGGCATTGCCCTGTGCAGTGGGTGAGCTCCAGGCAACCAGCTAGGGGCTTCTCTCATCCTGCTTGACAAAGGGGGGGAAAGTTCATCACAGTTCCTTAAAACACAGTCCAAAGGGGTGTCAGGCTTACTTGCTTTATTACACATTTTCACGTCCAATATCATTATGTTTTTACCAAAGAAATCACACAACAAAACGCACAAAAACTAACAAACCAAAAACATACAGAACACAGAAAAAAACACAAAGAAACAGAAAACCGGTGAAGAAACAGAAAAACAGAGGAGCAATACAACGTCTTGCTAAAGCTCCGGGGAAGGAGTTCCTGCGTGCCCGTTGGCACCTCTCTACCCTTTCAGAGGAATTCCCTACAGAACAGAACAGAGGACAGAATGATTCTTGTTACTGTCCCGGACAGGAGTATATGTGAGCCTCCCCATGCCACCTCTCTGTCATCAGAAGAGATGTCCCTTTACCGGATATCAGATGTTATAAAGATACCACTTACCTATGGAGGCCTCCTCCACCAGGTGCTTGCTAATAGTTATAGTGCGATGGTTCACTGCAGTGCTCCCCGGACTGAAGGCTCACTCCAAGGCCTTTGAACTTGGCTCTCCAGCCCGGAGCCTTGGAGGAAAGGCCAGCTTCAGAATTTCCAGGAGTCTGGTCTTGTGATCTGGTCGGGTCATCTCACTGGGGAACTCTAAAATATTAGACCAGGATGCAAGAAAAGACCACTGACTCCAATTAAAATCAAATTAAAGCAAGCTTATTATTTCATCCGGGTGGGCTGCCTCTCCCTCTCAAACAGCGGAAACAAGACAGCATCCCCACATTTCCTACAGCCCAGCTTTATACCCCAGAAAGTTACACAAAAGGGGAGTTACAGAAAACAGAACTTTGACAAGCATCACACTAATTATAGGTTACATTTTTTATTTGCTGGCCCCAGCATCAAAAATTATGAGGACCATTAGAGCCTAGAGAGGGTCTTTGGCCAGGGAAGGCCAATATTTATGAGGTGTCACTAAAGTTTCAGAGAGGGCTGCAATCTGGTCAGAAAGCCAGATATGGGTGAGTTCAAGGCATGGGCAGGAATTCCAAGTAGGTTTGGAATTTGCACTAATTTATAGTAAAGAAAAAATTATCTTCTCATCGCTGTGTGGCAAGATGACTCCCAATTTTATTGAAAGATCAGGTTGGGAGATCAACCCTGTCCTTTACTTTTGGAAACTCCTCTACCACATCCATGTTTGTGAACTCCTCAGCATTTTCTATCCCAGATATGTATTCACAGATATTTTAACTCTACTCCTCTAATTGTGTCTTACTTGGGGCGAAGGTAATGTCAAGGCATTGTTCTGGATGAGAGTGGGAAGATTATTGTATAGCATATATATGCATACTCATTGGATTCATTTTTCAATTTTCCATTCAAAATACTATATCCCTCACAATAACCCATACTCTATGAGACTCTAACAACTAATACTAATATGATGGAGAAAAATAACCGAAACAAAATTGAAATACAAGCAGTTCAGAGGAGACATGGTGTATATTGGACTTGCCTTTTGCAAGATAAATGGTAGGTGTTATTAATCTAGTCAATTTTTAATTGAAATAGTTCTCCATGTGTTTTTAAAGTTAAAAAATATGTGTATTCCTGTCTCCCTTTCTCTGTAGCCTATTCAGCACATGTATTTTTATATGCACATATAGAATCCTACGTGATATCACAAGTAAATTTTTGTGAGGTGCCTGACTTGGCAGTTACAAATTGTGAGAAGAGATTACTCCTCCTAAAAGCTGTTGGAACTGAAATTTCAAGCTATAGGTGAGCTTCCTAGTAGAACAACATTATACATAAATCCATGTTCAGTGAAATGAATGTTTTTGGATCTGTGGATGATATATATTTCATGGTGAATTTTGTTTGGCATATGAATTGGTATGTTTATTGTCTGTGGTTGTTTGTGTGTGTGTGTGTGTGTGTGTCTGTGTGTGTGTGTTTGTGTGTGTGGGTGTATATATATATATATATATATATATATACACCCACACACACTCTCCAGAATTTTCATAATATGAAATGTATGTGTCTTATATACACTCCCTAAATTCATTCATGTTCATGTATGTGGATTAATAATCAACTTTTCACAACATCATTCTCAGAAATATTCATTCACCTGAAATATATATTTGTTTCCTAGTACTGAAAACTAACTTCAGTGAAAGGTACATACAAATCCTAATATTTCTACAGTTACTGACCCAGTTTAACATCAATGCAAGTAGATTCCTATGGGACATGATGCATCTTTTGATGTTCATTTTTATTCAACAGTGATACCTACTATTTTTCAGTTTTTGCACATCATAGGATACATATTTCATCCACTAGTTAGCAAAATTATAGGCATTTGTTTCACTTTTAATCACTTTCTTCTCCAGAACACATGTATTTCTCTATGTTTCTTGACTGGTCTTTTAATGAGACTTCTTTCCAAATACAGTATAATCGATTTCCATAATCATTTTGAAACAAATCTCACACACCCTTCATGATAAACCATAACCCTAAGATGACCATTAGATATATAACTGGTTGGAATGAATGATTGTATATCAATATAACATTTCTGATATATTTTCAGATATCTATTCAATCCATTATTTAAAGTGGATCCAGTTATATTGTTTATTCACAGAATGGTGTATTCTTGCATTATCTCTATATTCATAGACACAGGGTACGCCTATTTGTACCCCCATACTAATTTATACGTCTTCAAAAAATTGCTCCCTGAAATGGTGGAAGAAATACTCATGTCACCAGATCTGCATATACATTTTATCACAGAAATATTCTGGACACAAAAAGCAAAGGTCACATGTACAATTGTATCAAAGCCTAAATGGGGAGTGAACATGGATTACTAAAATCATCCATGTCCATGTTGCCTAATGTTCTCAAATGTCAATTCTATTTGTGACTACATATTTGTTTCCTCTTAAGATTATAAATTCAAGCTCCAGCCTGTTGAAAATGTGTAATCCTATCACTCACTTTATACTTTACTTGATTTCCTAATGTCTTTATTGATATGTGCTTTCATACATGTTTTCCCCAGTTCATCATTGCGACTGACTCTTCACATGTGCTGACATTCACCTTCACTCTCTACCCGAAACCCTATTGTTAAGAACTTTTGGTCCAAATCCTATACTCACTCTTCTTCTTAGCCTACCGAATACCTTCCAAATGCTATCGACTATTGCTTTTTGACTGGATGTTCTGTTCAACATTCAATCATCCAAGTTACAAGGTCCTATGCCATTGTATATTGATTTATCTGAGACAACTGTGCAGGACATAATTCAAAGCTAAGTATCCCACTCAAGGGCCCAATGCCCTTCTGGGCTTCAAATCTTACCAAATTTCTGCTTTCATACTTATATTTCACCTATATACTCTTGTAAATATCGCAGGTTGCCAATACCATTATTCATCGCGCAGAATGATTCCTAACCAAAATCGATGCTATTATTGAACCTAACCATACACTCTTCCCTTAATATAACTTACAGAAGAGCAGGGACAGAGTTCATCTTACAATATAGTAATGTAGCTGATCTTTCACCGGCTGAGAAACTCAACGATCCATGAAGAAATGATCCTTAGAGAAGATGTAGGCAGCTATGTAGGACCTGAGAGAGCAATAGTCATCTTCCACAGCAAACAACAAGGTCAGGATGAATTGATGTGTCTGAATCAGTCTCTCTCTTCTTATTGTAGAGAAGATGGAATAAACAAGGCCTGTTGTCGCGACCCCTTGCCCGCAAGGAAGACGCAACTCAGGAATCTTCTTTCAGCAGTTTATTCAGGCCCTTGATATTTCTTCTAATTCCCCGTCGGATGCCCCTCCCAGCCTTAATAAAGCATCCCAAGCCCCAATGCGAAGCTGCCACGTGGAACTTTCTCACAGGGTGCTGAGAAACCATGCACCAACTCTCCCAAACAAGGAGTTGTTTATTACAGACCACAGTGGAGCCAGCGCCATCTTGCAATGGCGACCATAATCTGCAGAAATGGCTCACCACAGTTACCCCCTTCTGTTTTCTGAAAACAATACAGGCGAGAGTAGAGGTCCTATCCCACTGTGCAGAAGTGGCTGCATAGTATGGCTCAGTCCTAAGGAGGGCCCTTCCCCAGATCTGAAGCCATATCAGCCGACGCCTTTTTTCGTGGGGCGGGGCATGGACATCAAACCCGCATGCAATAGGACATGCTCTCCTTGAGGTCCACTTCAAGGATCACTCAAGTGCAGTGCCTTGCCTCGCATCCTGTATCGTGACGAAGGTGGACGAAGGGGGACAGCTAAGGCTGAACTGTGGCTGTACACAACGACAAACGAGTTGACAGCACCCCGAAAGAAAGGCACGGACTTTAAGGCGATAGAGAAGCATTAGTGTTGAAATCCACCTGCGTGCAATGGCAGCAAGACCGGCAGAGTGCAAGGACTTTCCAACACTAAGAGAATAACGAGGAAAGACATGCCGATCCCAGTGCAATGTTATAATAACTTGGGGTGCAATGGCCATGTCAAAGATTTACTGTTTAAGATGCGCAAGCCAGACTTGAGGTGAATTGCCATTTTCTAAAGCTGCAAGAGCTTGGATGATCATAGCCTTATCGTGAGCATTGCGGGCCTTGAGGCGACAGAGAAACCACAAACAGAGAAACATACCGAAGCAACACATTGCACCAAAAATGCCTACCCCCACCCACTCTTTAAAAAAGGAAAAGGCAGAAGATATCCAATCGGTGAATTGACCCAAAGTCACGGGATCAACACGGGTGCTATTCAAGACAGCTATCTGGGTTAGTTGAGACTGGATCATGTCTTCCGCTTCCATGGACCAATTTCCAGCCAAATATTCGCCAATGGTGCGGGAAGCATTCCTGGAATCATTAAATCTGACAGAGGTTATGCATAAATGTGCACGTTGGTCAACACAACCCAAAAGCACTAAGTCAGCCAATTCTTCTACCTGAGCTTAGAGTAAATCTATTGTTTGGTTGGCAGCTAAAATCCCTGACAAAATATGTTGATTAATTGTATTTTGGGATTCAAGTATGGTGGAAGATTGTTGGACAACTTGATTAATAGTGGCAGCAGTTTGTACTTGATTGGCCATAGCCACTCCGGCCGTAACCGCTGCAGCAGCAGATACCGCCACGGCTGTCACTATAGCCGCTGTGATTCCAAAATCTCTGCGGACTCTAAGTAGCTCAACAATAGGGAATTTATCAGGATCCGCAGTGACCGGGATTGGGACAAAAGTTGGAATCTTCATAAACACTGCTACAGTGCAGGAACCATTCCAACACTCAGATAAGAGACAGGTAGTATGAGAACAATCCAGCATCCCCGATGAGGTGGCCTTAGCCAAAAGGAATAAGAAGGGGAATTGGACACAGACCATTGCAGGAGGCAATGTGGCATTATACAACAGAGAGTTGAATGAAACAGATGTAAGTCTATTACCTTGTTCACTTTCCCTAACAGTACCAGAAATATTAGCCAGCCAACTTTTGGCTCCTACCAACTGAGCCAGTGCAGAAATATCGGCTGAAGCCCCCTTTTCATTGGAAATCAGCCATTAAAACCAGGACCAACCTACTCCTGTAGAGGAGCTGGCACTATTGTTAAAGTTATAAACATACCTATCAAGAGAGGGGGAAAGGGAGAAACCTTTAGCAACTTGATGTTTCTCCCAAGAATGATCCTGACAAGGTGTAAATATTGGGGGGAAACCAAGATTAGGGGAACAGTAAGGAGAGGCCTTGAAATGAGTGGCATTATAAATACTACTAGAAAAAGGAGGCACTGGGATTAGTACCTCGGAGATAATAGCCAAGGTAGTTATGTTAAGAGCAGAGCTGTTGTTTGCAGGGGTCTCTGAGCCTGATTGATTCCCCGAAGCTACCTTGCTCAATACAGCACTGATAATGCTTCCTGAGACCTGATTGGACCGCAATGGGTCCTCCCAGTTAGTCAAATTTTTTGTCTTAAGGCTAATGCAATTAGCGTTTCTAAGGCTGAAACAAAAAACTCCTGTGAGATTAACTTGAGATTGATTAAAAATTCTCTCCATGTCCCCTCTAGGAGAGGCACAGGGAGCAGACATCTCACATAAGGTAGAAAAAAGAGTGGGGAGGACACTAGAATTACCATGAACCGGCATCGGCATTGGCCATGCCCGTGCCACTGCCCACCACCGCATTGGTGTCGCCTGTGCCATCGGCACCAGCACCAGAGCCAGAGCACTTAGTAGAATGAAGATCCTCATCACAGGATTGTTGTGGTATCTCTTGTTGCTGGTCAGTTGATGTCGAAACTCTTCTTGTCAAGCGTGCAGGGACCCACAACGGTTCCGTACGATCCTGGGGAAAAACACATACAGATCCTCGTGCCCATGTCAGCACGGGGTCAGGGCCGTTCCATTGGCCCGTAAGAACATCCTTCCACTTAACATAGCCAATCACAGAGGGCTGAGGGGACACATGTCTATCGGCCGCAGAGCCACCATGAATATCCAAATTCAAAAAATTAATGGTAAAGACATCTAAGGACAGGCGTTCTTTAGGAGTGTGTTCAGCTCCTATACCCCCTTTTTGTTTTTGTAAAGTTTCCTTTAAGGTACGATGAGCATGCTCAACAATGCCTTGTCCTTGAGGATTATAAGGCAAACCATGAGTAAGTTGCACTCCCATAGTAGAACAAAAACTGTAAATTGTCTGCCAGTATAAGCAGGTCCATTATCAGTCTTAAGGGATGCAGGTGCACCCCATGCTGCCCATGCCTCTAAACAGTGAGTAATGACATTACGTGCCTTTTCTCCTGATAAAGCAGAAGCATGGATAATTCCAGAGCACGTATCAACGGAAACATGCACATACTTAAGGTTACCAAAGTCAGGTATATGTGTCACATCCATTTGCCAAACAATCAATGGCTTTAATCCCCGTGGGTTTACTCCATAATTAGGGGGATGAAGAAATGTGACACAATGGGGACATTGCAATACTATCTGCCGAGCATCCGCTCTTGAAATGGAAAAACGCCTGCGTAGCATTAATGCATTAACATGGAAGTTTTGGTGAAACAACTTAGTCCTCTCTAAGGAGGAAGCCAAGCATATCAATTGGCCTCTAGTGGCTAAGTCCGCACAGGCATTACCTTGGGATAACAGACCAGGAAGAGAGGTGTGAGCCCTGATGTGCATTGGATAAAAAGAAGCAGTGCAGTTAGAGATAAGCTGTTGAAGCTGAGTAAAGTAAACAGACACATTGTGGGCATCACTAATAGTTCCCACGGTCTCCAGGACTTTTAGTGCTTGTACCACATAGCTGGAGTCCGAAATAAGATTAAAAGGAAAAGAACACTGTTTAAAAACTTCAATAACAATTTGTAGTTCTACCCATTGTGGATTTCCAGGAGCAAATTGATGCTGGATAGGGGGAGAGTCATTAATTACATAAGCTCCCATTCCAGACTTGGAACCATCAGTAAAAATGTTAACAGCCCCCGGAATTGGACTGGATGAAGTTACCTTAGGGAAAATGATGGGATGTTCTTTAACAAAATGGAGTAATGGATGAGAAGGGTAGTGATTATCAATACCCCCTTGAAACGAGCAACGCAGAATACCCCAGTTGTCTAGAGTAGCACATAAAATATTAAGTTGAGCTTTAGTGTAGGGTATGATAAGAGAAGAAGGTGATTGGCCGAAAAATTGAATGCTTTGTTGAATCCCTTTAAGTGCCAATGCTGCAACAGCATCAGGATAATATTCTAAGGATTTTCCTGGGGATACATGTGGGTGGATCCATAGTAAAGGCCCATCTTGCCACAGTACTCCAGTAGGCTGCCGCATAGTGGCAAGCACACATAACTGGAAAGGTTTATCACTCTGGAGCCTGCATAGAGTGGCATGCTGTATAGCTTGTTCTACTTTTATAAGGGCCGCTCTAGCCTCAGTAGTGAGGCTACGAGGGGAAGCAAGATCTGCATCACCCTTAAGAGTAGCATACAAAGGCTGGAGCACAATATTAGGAATATGTAAATATCCTCTTATCCAATTAATATCTCCCAGCAGTTTTTGAAAATCATTTAGAGTTTGGAGATCTTGAGTCCTGATGGTAATTTTTTGTGGTTTTAATTTGTCATACCCAATTGTCGCTCCCAAAAACCTGATAGAATCCCCCGTTTGAACCTTTTCAGGTGCGATGTGCAGTCCATGTTGAGCCAACAGCATCACGAGTTCTTTATAAGCCTCATAAACTGTCTGTTCTAATTTTGCGGCCAATAACACATCATCCATATAGTGAATGATCTTGGTGGAGGAATACTTACGTCTGAGAGGTGCGAGTGCCTTCCCCACATACATCTGGCACATCGTGGGACTGTTAGCCATCCCCTGTGGCAACACCACCCACTCAAACCTTTGATCTGGTTCTTCGTGATTACACGAGGGAAGGGTGAAAGCAAAACGTTGGGAATGTTTAGGATGCAAAGGAATGGAAAAGAAACAGTCTTTAATGTCAATAACAATTATATGGCAGCCTTGAGGAACAGAGGAGAGCAGAGGCAGCCCTCTTTGAATGGGCCCCATAAGCTGCATCTGAGCATTAACTGCTCGTAGATCATGCAGTAGGCGCCACTTCCCTGATTTTTTCTTAATGACAAATATGGGAGTATTCCATGGAGAAGTAGAAGGTTGGATGTGACCCAAATCAAGTTGTTCTTTGAATAGATCATGGGCTGCTGCCAGTTTAACCGAGGGAAGAGGCCACTGAGGCACCCAAACAGGCTCCTCGGTGAGCCATGTTATAGGTATTTGAGCCCCAGTGGCCCCTAGGAAAAACCCAGACCAAACCTGTTAAGCTTTTGATGACCTTGCACAGGATGCTTACATCCCTGTAGGTGCCTTCCTAGTCCTAGACCTGGCCTATACCCCATATTTTGCATGATATGTTGAGACACTGGGGAATAGTCATTACTAAGAGTGAACCCCATGTCTTTCATCAGATCACGGCTCCATAAAGAAATGGGTAAATCAAGTACATAAGGCTGAAAGGTACCATCATGTCCTTCCGAGTCCTTCCAAGATAGATGTCTACAGCTGATTTGAGGGGCTTGGGCATATCCAAGTCCTCTTAAGGATTGATCAGAAGCCTGCACTGGCCATCCCCTAGACCAGTCCTTAAGGGCTATGATACTACGATCTGCTCCTGTGTCCAGCAATCCCACAATAGATTTACCTTCTATGCTTAATTCCAAAGTGGGGCGATTGCTCATATCCAGTGACAAATAGGCACAATTTCCTCCGGTGGTACCAATCTGATTTCCTGTCCGTGACCTTGAGTCAGCAGGGAAGTGATTATGCAAACTAGGCAAAATTAGCAATTGAGCAATCCGATCCCCTGGGGAGATAGACACAATGCCCCTTGGAGCTTCCATCATAACTTTTACTGCGCCTACAGTATCAGGGTTTATAACTCCGGGGAAAACATGAAGACCTTGTAGGATAGAGGATGCACGTCCAATTAACAAACCTACAGTGCCAGGGGGTAAAGGCCCTTTGAACTCAGTTTCCACCAATTGGATTCCCATCTTAGGTGTTAATACGAGTCTGGAGGTGGAAAAGAGGTCCAATCCCGCGGCACCTGTAGTGGCTCTCCACATCTCGTGGGATGGCGCAGAGAAGGCCATGTCTCGGTTTCGGGTGTGACATTCTCCATTGCCCCATATATTCGTGGGCCCTGGGGTCGGGGGCCCCTTCGGCCGTTTTTTGGCCCAGCTGAAATAGGCTGTCCATGGATGTCCCTCACTGATCTACACTCTCTTGCCCAATGCTTCCCCTTTTTGCATTTTGGACACAGCCCCGGTTGACGAGGGCTATTAGAAGGGCCACCGCGAGGAGGTCCAGTAAAATTGCATTTTTTGGGACAGTCACGTTTGAAATGGCCGGATTGACCACAATGGAAGCATGTTCCGGCACCAGGACCGCCCCCTTTTGCGATCCGAAGGACAGCAGCTGCAAGACCTGCATTAGTTAAAGGTCCTCCAAGCTCTCTACACACTTTCATCCAAGCTTCTATGCCCTTGTTTTTATAAGGAGCGATTGCTGCTTTACATTCTTTGGTGCATTGCTCAAAAACAAGTTGTTTAATCAAGGGCATTGATCTATCAGGGTCGCCAAAGTTTTTTCCTGCGGCATCCACCATCCTAGCAACAAAGTCCGAGAAAGGTTCTGTGGGGCCTTGCATGATTTTTGTTAAATTGCCAGACACTTCTCCTCTATTTGGGAGTGATTTCCATGCACGGATACAAATGTTATTGATCTGTTCATATACCTCAGGGGGGTATCCTGTTTGTTGATTAGCAAATCTGCCTTGTCCCAAAAGCATTTCCTTGTCCCAATGGGGGTGTCCGGCCACATAGTTTTGGGCAGCCTGCTCTACAGCGCCCTCTAGCACAAAGGCTCTCCAGTCCAAATATTTGCCTGGAGAAACACAAGCCCGAACAAGGCTAGCCCAATCAGAGGGAGTCATACAGTATCTAGACAGACTCTCCACCTGAGTTAATGTGAAGGCGGCATCCACCCCATAAGTGCGCACAGACTCTGCCAGGGTCTTCACAATTTTGAAATCTAAAGGCTCATGGAATCTTCCCCTATTGTCATCCTGGAAAACTGGATAAGCAAGACCCATCTCAGCGTTAACAGCCCTCCATGCTTGGGCATGGAAAGCTCTCCTCGAAACACCCTCACCGTACGGCGGCGGGTCCGGAGGATCATTTTTCTTGAGCTCCTGTTTATTTTTGTTCCCTTCTCCCATAGTTAAACTCCCTAGCTGCCGAGACAGTCTCCCGAGCTCCTCCTTCTCATCCTCCTCCTCTTCTGACCCACTTTTGCATGGGAGTGTGCGCAGTGTACTGAGATATGGATACAAGCGTTTCCTCCACCGTTTCTCGCTCTGCACATTCCCTTCCTCCTGAAATATTTCACTCCGTGCCAGAGACAATCGCCTCCTCCCCTGTTTCTTGCTCTGCACATTCCCTTCCTCCTGAAATATTTCACTCCGTGCCAGAGACAATCGCCTCCTCCCCTGTTTCTTGCTCCGCACACTGCCATCCTCCTGAAATACGTCACTGCCTGCCGGAGATAATTGTTTCCTCCCCCGTTTCGCGCTTCGCACACTCCCACCCTCCAGAAATACCTCACTGCCTGCCATTTCTGATCTTTCTTCATGTAATTGCTCTAAAACTTCTTGTCCTTTAGTAAGTGCTTCCTGACATCTGCCATCTGCGAGGCAACTACGGATCATCTTCCAAAGGGCTATCACCCCACCCTCTAATATGCCCTGCTCAGAAGCAAAGTCAAGATCTGTGCCTAACTTATCCCAGCTAGGTATAGTGAGGATGCCAGAAAATGCGAACCACGGGGCAACAATATTTGTCTTCTGTAAAAATCTCTGTAAAGTACTACGTTTCACTTTTAGGCCCTTGGAACGTAACAGGTTATCTAGGGCCAGGAGAAGCGGACTTGAAGATATGGCACCCATGACACAACAAAAGACACACAACAAACAAAAGTGAAAGTAAGAGCGAAAGTACACAGTGCAGCTGCAATAAGATTTAATGCTCTCTCTGGCTTTACAGAGGAGCTGCCGCTTTGATAGCGGGTCCTAATTACCTAGGACTAATCTCCGCTTTGACCGCGGGTCCCAATTAATCTGGGACTAATCTCCGCTTTGACCGCGGGTCCCAATTAATCTGGGACTAATCTCCACTTTGACCGCGGGTCCCACTTACCTAGGACTGATCTCCGCTTTGATAGCGGGTCCTACTTATCTAGGACTGATCTCCGCTTTGACCGTGGGTCCTACTTACCTGGGACTAATTGGTGCACCACCCCTGACTGCTGAAAGTTCTGGTTCCCGGGTTTTCAGCACCACTTGTCTCGACCCCTTGCCCGCAAGGAAGACGCAACTCAGGAATCTTCTTTCAGCAGTTTATTCAGGCCCTTGATATTTCTTCTAATTCCCCGTCGGATGCCCCTCCCAGCCTTAATAAAGCATCCCAAGCCCCAATGTGAAGCTGCCACGTGGAACTTTCTCACAGGGTGCTGAGAAACCATGCACCAACTCTCCCAAACAAGGAGTTGTTTATTACAGACCACAGTGGAGCCAGCGCCATCTTGCAATGGCGACCATAATCTGCAGAAACGGCTCACCACAGCCTGTGTGGAGAGCAGTTCCCGGGTGCCTATGGTCGATATACAATTCTAACTTCTGAATGTGTCACAGGATGTAGGGGTAACCTCCATCTCATGGGAACCTTCTAAGCATCTGTTAGAACAAAGTGGTTACTAAGGCAGTGACCTCATTCAGTTCCTGAAGGAATTGACCTACCTCACTTCTTTGTTGATGCAATTTGCTGAACTCGGGATCCAGGAAGCCAAGCACCCAGAGCCAGTCCCAGTCCCAGTCCCATTGGGTTCACTTGTTTGGATTTACCAAAGACAGAGTCAGTCTTTCTTGGTAAATACTGATCTGTGGATGGTTAAATGCCAGGAAAGCTCTGAAGATCGGCCTTCCTGAGAAAGCAGGTAGTGACTCCCTGACGGCTCCTGACAACTTTACAGAGTTGGTAATGAAGACCAGATCTGAGACAGGACAGGCCATTTCGTGGGAACATAGTATGGCCAATCAGTCTGAGGACACTCTGGATAGTTACAGACCTACTTGGGTAAAGGAGGTGCCTTTGTGGGTGTGCATGTGAGTTTGGTTTTGTCTCATGTTATGAGAATAGGTAGGAAAGGCAGTTTGTTTGGTTTGGAGTGGACTGTTTTTAATAAGTCATTTGACATGGCGAGTGTTTCTTTGTTTGTGTATCCCACTGTATCCGTGGTTGTAGACCTTTGAAAAGCGAATGCATCAATGGTTGTGTCCTGTCTAATATAAAGTGTCCCAGCGTTCATCCTGCCCAATTTAAGAATGGAGAGTGGCTTGCCTATGGATGGGCAATACCTACTATCTTTCTAAGTTCCTGTTTCTTCGTGAATTCTGGCCACTCTCCTGAATAGGCTCATGGTTTTGTGTCCAACATATGTACCACCACGAGGCTCTGTGACATGGCCATGTATTGATAGCTGAAGGGAATGGGAGAATCTCAGAAAACTCAGATATCAGTGTGACCAGGAAAGTCTTAGTGGAGAAACCCTGCTTGGGGCCTTTTGCTTACTTATGTTTATATTACCCTGAATGTCAAGAAGGTCTTTACCTCAGGCCACCCCTTTGTGAAGCCTTAAGAAAACTGTTTTCATATGGAAATGAATGGGCATCACCTGTGGCTCTTTGCTTAATTGCTTTGGAATGGGATGTGCTTGAATCAGCCTCTTGTCCTTGTGTGAGGTTGTGGCTTAAATTCTCAGCACCTGATAGATCTAAATAAAAATCCCCTGTGCTTCCAAACCAATATGGCCAAAAGAGCAGTCATTGTGGATAAATTTTTTTGCCTTCTTAGGTTGGGTTCCTGACCTACATCAAGTGAGAATAGGGATCCTTTGGATCAAATGCGTTCTTCAAATCCCTGCAGAGGCTATCCCATAGGTGCTTGGGTTTTCTCATGACTCCAAATCACATAAAGAATCTATACCTGACAGCTAGTAGGCCTCAAATTGGAAAAGCGGAACACTTTACCAGGAGGAATATTTGATCACTCCTGGTTCAAAGGAAGAGTACCCAGGCCACCATGATTTTAGGCAAATGAGGGGCAAGTGAGCTTATTTTGGACACTTTCTTGGCCTTGCCTCTCATAGAAACCTCCAGCCACAGGGTATGATGAGTGTCTATATGGAAGAAGATGAGTGTCATGTGGGAGTGTTTTGGATTTAAGCGAAGAAAGAGAGAACTGAAATTACTGACATATGGGATCAAAAAGGCAATATAACAACAGATGCTACAGAAATAAAGAAGACAATTAGAAATTATTTTGAAAACCTATATTCCAATAGAATAGAAAATAGTGAAGACATTGATAAATTTCTAAAGTCATATGATTTGCACAAACTGAGTCAGGAGGATACACACAATTTAAACAGACCAATATCAATGGATAAAATAGAAGAAGCAATCAAAAGACTACCAACCAAGAAAAGTCCAGGTTCAGATAGGTATACAGCGGAGTTTTACAAGACCTTTAAAAAAGAATTAATACCAATAATTTTCAAGATATTTCAGGAAATAGAAAAAGAGGGAGCTCTGCCAAATTCATTCTATGAGGCCAAGAACACTCTGATTCCGAAACCAGACAAAGACACCTCAAAGAAAGAAAACTACAGACCAATATCTCTGATGAACCTAGATGCAAAAAACCTCAATTAAATTCTGGCGAATTGGATACAAAGGCACATCAAAAAAATTGTGCATCATGATCAGGTAGGATTCATCCCTGAGATGCAAGGACGGTTCAATATACAGAAATCAATAAATGTTATTCACAACATAAATATACTTAAAGATAAGAAGCATATGATCATCTAGATAGATGCAGAAAAATCATTCGACAAAGTAGAGCATCCCTTTATGTTCAAAACATTAGAAAAACCAGGGATAACAGGAACTTACCTCGACACTGTAAAAGCTATCTATGCTAACCCTCAGGCTAGTATCATTCTGAATGGAGAAAAATTGAAGGCATTCCCTCTAAAATCTGGAACAAGACAGGGATGTCCTCTATCACCACTTCTATTCAATATAGTTTTCGAAACTGGCCAGAGTAATTAGACAGACGAAAGAAATTAAAGGCATAAAAATAGAAAAAGAAGAACTTAAAATATCACTATTTGCAGATGACATTATTCTTTATATAGAAAACCCAAAAGGGTCTACAAAAAAAACTACTAGAACTAATAAATGAATTCAGCAATGTGGCAGCATATAAAATCAACATGCATAAATCAAAAGTATTTCTGTATATCAGCGACAAAACTTCTGAAACAGAAATGAGGAAAAACACTCCATTCACATATCCTCAAAAAAAAAAATCTTGGTAATCAACCTAACAAAAGAGGTGAAAGATTTATACAATGCAAACTACAGAATCCTGAAAAGAGAAGTAGAATAAGATCTTAGAAGATGGAAAATATACCTTGTTTATGCATAGGCAGAACTAACATCATCAAAATGGTGATATTACCAAAAGTTCTCTATAGGTTTAACGCAATGCCAATCAAAATCCCAAGGGCATTTCTTGTAGAAATAGAGAAAGCAATCATGAAATTCATATGGAAAAATAAAAGACCCAGAATAGCAAAAGCATTTCTAAGCAGGAAGTGTGAATCAGGCGGTATAGCGATACCAGATTTCAAACTATATTACAGAGCAATAGTAAAAAAAAAAAACAGCATGGTACTTTTACCAAAACAGGCAGGTGGACCAATGGTACAGAATGGAGGACACAGAGACTAATCCAAAAAGCTACAACTGTCTTATATTTGATAAAGGAGCTAAAAGCATGCAATGGAGGAAGGATAGCATCTTCAACAAATGGTGCTGGGAAAACTGGAAATCCATATGTAACAAAATGAAACTGAATCCCTTTCTCTCGCCATGGACAAAAGTTATATCAAAATGGATCAAGGAGCTTTATTTCAAATCAGAGACATGGCGTCTGATAGAAGAAATATTGGCTACGATCTACATACTGTGGTGTTGGGCTCCAAATTCCTCAAAAGGACACCCATAGCACAAGAGTTAATAACTAGAATCAACAAATGGGACTTACTCAAACTAAAAAGGTTTTTCGCAGCAAGAGAAACAATAAGAGAGGTAAATAGGGAGCCTACATCCTGGAAACAAATCTTTATTCCTCACACTTCAGATAGAGCCCTAATATCAAGAATATACAAAGAACTCAAAAAATTAGACAATAAGATAACAAATAACCCAATCAACAAATGGGCTAAGGATCTGAACAGACACTTCTCAGAGGAGGACATACAATCAATCAACAAGTACATGAAAAAATACTCACCATCTCCAGCAATCAGAGAAATGCAAATCAAAACCACCCTAAGATACCATCTCACTCTAGTAAGATTGGCAGCATTTATGAAGCCAAACAAACACAAGTGCTGGGGAGGATGTGGGGAAAGAGGTACACTTGTACATTACTGGTGGGACTGCAAAATTGGTGTAGCCAATTTGGAAAGCAGTATGGAGATTTCTTGGAAAGCTGGGAATGGAACCACCATTTGACCCAGCTATTCCCTTTCTCATTCTTTTCCCTAAAGACCTAAAAAGAGCATGCTACAGGGAAACTGCTACATCGATGTTCATAGCACCACAATTCACAATAGCAAGACGGTGGAACCAACCTAGATGCCCTTCAATAGATGAATGGATAAAAAAAAAGTGGCATTTATTCACAACGGAGTATTACTCTGCATTAAAAAATGACAAAATCATAGAATTTGCAGGGAAATGGATGGCATTAGAGGAGATTATGCTAAGTGAAGCTAGCCAAACCCTAGCAAACAAATGCCAAATGTCTTCTTTAATATAAGGAGAGTAACTAAGAACAGAGAAGGGACGAAAAGCATGAGAAGAAAATTATCATTTAACAGGGATGTGAGGTGGGAGGGAAAGTGAGAGAGAAGGGAAATTGCATGGAAATGGAAGGAGACCCTCAGGGTTATAAAAAATTACATACAAGAGGAAGTGAGGGGAAAGGGAAAAATAATACAAGGGGGAAAATTTATTAGAGTAGTGGGATTAGAGAGAGAAGAGGGGAGGAGAGGGCATGGGAGGGGGGATAGTAGAGGATAGGAAAGGCAGAAGAATACAACATACAGTAGTAAGGCAATATGTGAATCAATGGATGTGTAACTGATTTGATTCTGCAATCTGTATACAGGGTAAAAATAGGAGTTCATAACCCACTTGAATCAAAGTGTGAAATATGATACATCAAGAACTATGTAATGTTTTGAAGAATAATAAATAAAAATTAAAAAAAAGAAAACTCACTTAGGTGAATGATGTACGCAAATCCTAATATTTCTACAGTAACTGACCCAGTTTAACATCAATGCAAGTAGATTCCTATGGGACATGACGTACATTTTGACATTCATTTTCATTCAACACTGGTACACTACTATTTCATCAGTTTATGCACATTATAGGATGTATATTTCATCCACAATTTAGCAAATTTATAGGCATTTGTTTCACTTTCAATCACTTCCTGCTTCAGAACACATGTATTCCTCCATATTTATTGACTGGTCTTTTCATGAGACTTCTTACCAAACACAATATTTTCCATTTCCATTATCACTTTTGAAGCAAAACTCACACACACTTCATGATAAACAATAACCCTAAGATTACCATTAGATACATAACTGGTTGGAATGACTGATTTTATGTCAATTAATGATTTCTAATATACTTTCAGATATCAATTCAATCTATTATTTAAAGAGGAACCAGTTATATTATTTATTCACAGTAAGTTCTATTCATGCATTATCTCTATATTCATAGACTCAGGGTACACCACTTTGTACCCCCAATACTAATTTATATGTCTTCAAATATTGCTCCCAGTAATAGTGGAAGTAATAATCATGTCACATGATCTACATATATATTTTATCACAATAATTTTCTGGGCACAAATGCAAAGGTCACACTTATGATTGTACCAAATCCTAAATGGAAAGTGAACATGGATTACTAAAAACATCCATGTCCAGGTTGCCTAATGCTTTCAAATATCATTCCTATTGGTGACTACCTATTTTTTTCTTCCTAAGATTATGTATTCAATCTCAATCCTGTTGAAAATGTCTAATCCTATCACTCACATTATAATTGCCTGATTTTGTATTGTCTCTATTGATATCTTCTTTCTTATATTTTTTCCAGTTCATCATTGTGACTGACTCTTCACATGTGCTGACATTTACATTCACTCTATAACCAAAACCCTATTGCTAAAGAATATTTGGTCCAAATTTTATACTCACTCTTCTTCCTAAACCTACCGACTATCCTATTTTGAGTGGATGTTCTCTTCTACAATCAATCATCCAAGGTCCAAGGTCCTATGCCATGGATTATCGATTTATCTGAGACAATTTTGCAGAACGTAATTAAAAGCTAAATATCCCAAACAAGGGCCTAATCCCCTTGTGGACTTCAAATCTTACCTAGATTTCTGTTTTCATACTTATATTTCAGCTGTATATTCTGGTAAATATGGCAGTTTTCCAATACCATTATTCATCCAGCAGAATGATTACTAACCCAAATCGAACAGGTTATTAACCCTAACCATACACTGTTCCCTCAATTTAACTTTACAGAAGAGCAGGTACAGAGTTCATCTTACAATACAGGAATTTAGGGTATCTTCCACCTGCTGAGAACCTTTGAGGTTGCATGTAGATTTGATCCCTGAAGAAGATGTAGGCAGCAGTGAAGGACCTGAGAGAGCAAAAGTCATCTTCCATGGGAAACAACCTTTTAAGGATGAAGGGTTGTGTCTGAATAAGCCTTTCTCTTCTTAATGTAGAGAAGAAGGACCAAACCATGCCTGTGTGGAGAGATGTTCCCGCAAACTGGTGCGGCCAATTTGGAAAGCAGTATGGAGATTCTGGGGAAGGCTGGGAATGGAACAACAATTTGACCCAGCTATTGCCCTTTTTGGACTATTCCCTTAAGACCTTAAAATAGTGTACTACAGGGATACTGCCACATCGATGTTCATAGCAGCACAATTCACAATTGCTACACTGTGGAACCAACACAGTTGTCCTTCAGTAGATGAATGGATAAAAAAAAAAATGTGGCTTCTATACACCCTGGAGTATTATGCAGCACTAAAAAATGACAAAATCATGGAATTTGCAGGAAAATGGATGGTACTAGAGCAGATTATGCTTAGTGACGCTAGTCAATCCTAAAAAACAAATACCAAATGTCTTCTTTGATATAAGGATTGCAACTACGAACAGAGCAGGGAGGAAGAGCAGGAAGAAAAGATTAACATTAAACAAAGATATGAGGTGGGAGGGAAAGGGAGAGAAAAGGGAAATTGCATGGTAATGGAAGGAGACCCTCATTGTTACACAAAATTACATGTAAGAGGTTGTGAGGGGAATGGGAAAATAAACAAGGAGAGAAATGAATTAGAGTAGATGGGGTAGTGAGAGAAGATGGGAGGGGAGAGGAGGGGGGATAGTAGAGTATTGGAAAGGTAGCAGGATACAAAAGTAACTAATAGGGCATTATGTAAAAATGTGGATGTGTAACCGATGTGATTCTGCAATCTGTATTTGGGGTAAAAATGGGAGCTCATAACCCACTTGAATCTAATGTATGAAATATGATATGTGAAGAGATTTGTAATGTTTTGAACAACCAATAAAAGAAAAAAAGTAGCAATATATATGCCAATCGAAATTCATCATGAAATATATATAATCCACAGATGCAAAAATATTCATTTACTGAACATGGATTTATGTATAATGTTATTCAACTTGGAAGCTCACCCATAGGTTGAATTTTCAGTTCCAACAGCGTTTAGGAGGAGTGATCTCTTCTCACAATTTGTATCTGCCAATTCAGCCACCTCACAAGTATATACGTGTGATACCAGATAGGATTTTCTATGTGCATATAAAAATACATGCACCGTATAGACTACAGAGAAAGGGAGACAGGAATTCACATATTTGTTAACTTTAAAAACACATGTAGAGTTATTTCAACAAATATTGACTAGATTTATAACTCCTACACTATATAATGCAAAAGGCAATTCCAACTACACAACATGCCTCCTCTGAACTGCTTGTATTTCTATTCTTTTTTCTGTTATTTCTCACCATCATATTAAGATTATTAGTCAGAGTCCAGTAGGGTAGGGGTTAATGTCAGGGATTCAGTATGTCAAATGGAAAATTGGAAAATGACTCCAATGTGTATGTAAACATGTGCTACACAAAAATCTTCCCACTCACATCCAGAGAAGTGCCATGATATTACCTTCGCCCCAAGTAAGACACAATAAGAGGAGAAAAGTGTGAAAATCTGTGATTATGTGTCTGAATGGAATATGCTCGGGAGTTCACAACCTTGGAGGTGGTAGAGGAGCTTCCAAAAGTAAGGGACAGGGTAAACACTCCACCAACATGGAGCTCTGCTGGCCTATGACTTCTTGGGAAACTGCCTCTGAGGTTGGGCACTTGAAATTTATGTTTTTGTCATGAGCTTTAGCTTCCTTTGTAGTGAGACCATCAAATCTGGGTCTGCATCTATGTGATCTGGAAGACATGGTTTCTTATATTCCAATGAACCTGAGGCAGCAGTGCTGAATTCTCTCTTTGTAGGTAAACTGTGGCCACAGGAAGCCAAGTGTCTCCTGGTGGGGACTGTGAAGACATTTGGTCATCCTTCACATTTTGTGGTGCTTCTTGCTGCTGCACTGGGAATATGGTTTTTGCTTCACAAAATACAAGGAGTTCAACTTGGACAGAGTGCTGGAGAGAGTTCTGTAACGTGTGTTGTGACTCATTTATTTGTTGGTTTTTCCTTTTTTTTTTTTTTTTTTTTTGAGGAATGACCACCAGGCGATGAATTTCCCTCTTAAAACTGCTTTCATTGTGTCCCGTAGATTCCGATATGTTGTGTCTGTGTTTTCGTTTATCTCTAAGAATTTTTTGATTTCCACCTTTATGTCTTCTGTAACCCATTGATCATTCCGTAACATATCGTTCATTTTCCATGTGATGTAGGACTTTTTCTTCCTTCTTTTATCATTGATTTACAGTTTCATTCCATTATGATCAGATAAAATGCATGGTATTATCTCCACCTCTTTATATTTACTGAGGGTTGCCCTATGGCATAATATATGGTCTATTTTTGAGAAGGATCCATGTGCTGCTGAAAAAAAGTATATCCATTTGATGATGGTTGGTATATTCTATATATTTCAGTTAAGTCTAGGTTATTGATTGTGATATTGAATTCTATATTTTTTTAATTCAACTTTTGTTTGGAATATCTGTCCAATGGTGAGAGAGCTGTGTTGAAGTCACCGATAATTATTGTGTTCTTGTCTATTTGATTCCAGAACTTGAGGAGAATTTGTTTTATGAAGGTCGCAGCACCATTATTTGGTTCATAAATATTGATAATTTTTATGTCTTGTTGGTGAATGATTCCTTTTAAAGTTATATAATATCCATACTTATCCCTTTTGAATAACTTAGTCTTGAAGTCGATTTTATTCTATGTGAGGATGGCCACCCCTGGTTCCTTACGAGGACCGTGTGCATGGTATATTTTTTCCCAACCTTTCACCTTCAGCCTGTGTATGCCTTTTCCATTCACATGTGTCTCCTGGAGGCAACATATTGTTGGATTTGTTTTTATAATCCAAGTTACCAGCCTATGTCACTTTATTGGAGAGTTCAACCATTAAGGTTTAGAGTTACTATTTATATATGGTTTGTACTGCCAGCCATTTTGATTATTTATTTTTTTTAATTTAGTTTGTTTCTCCATGATTAGCTTTTCCCCCGCCCTCTGTTATTACTGAGGCACTTCCCAGTGATAGTTTTGGTTGTTGTTTTTCATTTCTTCCTCATGTAGTGTTTTGCTCAAGACACTTTGCAATGCTGGTTTTCTGGCTGCAAATTCTTTTAGATTTTGTTAATTATGAAATATTGTTATTTTGTTGTTGTACCTGAAGCTTATTTTTGCTGGATACAGAATTATTGGTTGGCATCCATTGTCTTTCAGTATTTGAAATACATTGTTCCAGGATCTTCTCGCTTTCAGCGTCTGTGATGAAAAATCTGTTGTTAACCTTATTGGTTTACCCCTAAATGTCATCTGCCTCCTTTCTCATGTACCTTTTAATAATTTCTCTTTGGTCTGTTTATTGGATATTTTCGTAACAATGTGTCTTGGCATTGGTCTACTGTGATTTTGTGTGCTCGGTGTCCTGTATGCATCTACAATTTGTATATCCGTTTTCTTTTTTATTTCTGGAAAGTTTTTTAAAATTATTTCATTCAGCAGGTTACTCATTCCCTTGGTTTGAATCTCTGTACCTTCCTCTATCCAGATGACTCATAAGTTTGTTTTTTTATGTTATCCCATATCTCTTGGATGTTTTTCTCATGATTTTTTACCAGTTTTTCGGAGTTGGCTAGACTCCTTTCAAGATGATATATTTTTTCTTCATTATTTGACGTTCTGGCTTCTACTTGCTCCACTCTGTTAGTGATACTCTCAATTGAGTTTTTAATTTGGTTTATCGTTTCCTTCATTTCTAGAATTATTGTTTGATTTCTTTTATAATCTCTATCTCCTGATAAAGACGCTTAACTTCTTCTTTTATCTGTTTATGTAATTCATTTTCAATGTGTTCTTTCACTGTTTGGAATTGCTGTCTCGTATCCTCTTTAAGGTTCTATTCCATCTGTCTAAGGTATTCCTTGAGTTCTTTATATGACCATTTTCCTGATGATTCTAGGTCCTCCTGATTATTTATGTTGTCCTTCATTGTTTGTACACATTTTCATCCTTGCCTTTTTATGCTGCTAATGTTACTTCTTGTTCTGTTTGACTGCTGAGTTACTGCTTACTCTTATAAATTTATTTGAAGCTTGGGAGGAAAGATAGTAGTAGGGATGGGAAGAAGTCACTAAAGAGAATGAGAGTAGGCAGGTAGAATTCAAGGAAGGGAGAATAAGAAAATTGAAAAGAAATGAAAAGACAAAAGAAAAAAAAATAGAAAATAAAGAAAGAAATAAAATTTTTTAGAAATAATAATGATAATTATAAAAATGAAAATTAAAATTTAAAAGAATCATAAAATAATAAATTTTTAAAATTTTAAAAAATAAAAACATTAAAAAAAGTTAAAGAACAACAACAAAAAAAATGAAAATGAAAGAAAAAGAAGAAAATAAAAAGAAAAAAATAATAATAATACATGCAGTAATAGAGTTCAATTAACTTCTCTTCCAGTAGGTGGAGCTGTGTGCATTGGGCCAAGCTTCTCCTCTCAATAGGTGGGAAGCAATCACTGTGCAGCAACTCTTTATCCCAGAATGGGCGGATCTCCAATCCTGAGTGTCTAGGGCCTTCTCTTTTGTTTTCTCAAGCCAGGCCCCCCAACCTGTGACGCTCACCACAATACTATGTAATGTTTTGAACAACCATTAATAAAAAGTTTTAAAAAAAGAAAACTAAATTCAGTGAATGATGCACGCGAATCCTAATATTTCTACAGTAACTGACTCAGTTTAACATCAATGCAAGTCGATTCCTATGGGACATGATATGTATTTTGCCGTTCATTTGTATTCAACACTGGTACACTACTATTTCATCAGTTTATGCACATCATTGGATATATATTTCATCCACAATTTAGCAAATTTATAGGCATTTGTTTCACTTTCAATCACTTCCTGCTTCACAACTCATGTATTCCTCCATATTTCTTGAGTGGTCTTTTCATGAGACTTCTTTCCAAACACATTATTTTCGATTTCCATAATCACTTTTGAAGCAAAACTCACACACACTTCATGATAAACAATAACCCTAAGATTACCATTACATATATAACTGGTTGGAATGAATGATTGTATGTCAATATATGATATCTTATATATTTTCAGATATCAATTCAATCCATTATTTAAAGTGGAACCAGTTAGATTATTTATTCACAGTATATTCTATTCATCCATTATCTCTATATTCATTGACACAGGGTACACCACTTTGTACCCCCAATACTAATTTATATGTCTTCAAATATTGCTCCCAGAAATGGTGAAAGAAATACTCATATCACATGATCCACAGATACATTTTATCACAATAATTTTCTGGGCAGAAAATGCAAAGGTCACACTTATGATTGTACCAAAGCCTAAATGGAAAGTGAACATGGATTACTAAAAACATCCATGTCCAGGTTGCCTAATGCTTTCAAATGTTATTCCTATTGGTAACTACATATTTTTTTTCTTCCTAAGATTATGCATTCAATCTTAACCATGTTGAAAATGTCTAATCCTATCACTCACATTATAATTGCCTGATTTTGTAATGTCTCTATTGATATCTTTTTTCCTATATTTTCTCCAGTTCATCATTGTGACTGAGTCTTCACATGTGCTGACATTTACATTCACTCTATAACCGAAACCCTATTGCTAAAGAACATTTGTTCCAAATTTTGTACTCACTCTTCTTCCTAAACCTACAGACTATCTTCCTAATCCTACTGACTCTCCCAATTTGAGTAAATGTTCTCTTCTACAATCAATCATCCAAAGTACAAGGTCCTTTGCAATTGTATATCACATTATCTGAGACATCTCTGCAGAATGTAATTCAAAGCTAAGTATCCAAATCAAGGGCCTAATTCCCTTCTGTGCTACAAATCTTACATAGATTTCTGTTTTTGTACTTATATTTCACCTCTATAATCTTATAAATATTGCAGGTTACCAATAGCAGTAATCATCCTGCAGAATGATTTATAACCCAAATCGAACAAGGTATTAACCCTAACCATACACTGATCCGTCAATCTAACTTTACAAAAGGGCAGGGTCAGAGTTCATCTTAAAATACAGGAATGTAGGGGATCTTCCACCTGCTGAGAACCTCAAAGGTCCATGCAGATTTGATCCCAGGGAAAGATGCAGGCAGCTATGAAGTACCTGAGAGAGCAAAAGTCACCTTCCATGGGAAACAACCTGGTAAGGATGAAGGGTAGCTTCTGAATAAGCCTCTCTCTTCTTAATGTAGAGAAGATGGACCAAACCAGTACTGTGTGGTAAGCTGTTCCCGGATGCCTATGGTTGATATACCATTCTAACTTGTGAAAGTATCACAGGAAGTAGGGGAAACCTCCATCATAGGACCATTGGAAGGAACTGTTAGGACAAAGTGGTTGCCAAAGCAGTGACCTCATTAAGATATTGAAGGAAGTAACCTCACCTTACTTCTTTGGTGATGGAAGTCTCAGATCCGGGAAGCCAGGCACCAAGAGCCAGTCCCAGTCCCAGTCTCAGTGTTCTCACTTGTTTGGATTTACCAAGGACAGAGTCAGTCTTTCTTGGTACCTACTGATGTGAGGATGGCCAAATGTCAGGAAAGCTCTGAAGATGGGCCTTTCCTGAGAAACCAGGTAGTGGATCACCGCTGGCTCATGAAAACTTCACAGAGTTGGCAAAGGAGACCAGATCTGACACAGGATAGGCCATTTCAGCGGAACATAGTATGGCCCACCATTCAGAGGACACTCCCGATAGTTACAGACCTACTTGGGGGAAGGAGGTGCCTTTGTGGGTTTGGGTGTGGGGTTGAGGTTTTGTCTCATGTTCTAAGAATAGTTAAGAAAGGTGGTTTGTTTGGTTTGGAGTGAACTGTTTCTGGTAAGACGTTTCGCAAGGCGAGTGTTTCTTTTTCTGTGCATCCACTGTGTCCGTGGTTGTAGACATTAGAAAAGAGAATGCATCAATGGATGTGTTCTGTCTAGTAGAAAGCATTCCAGGATTTATCTTGTCCAGTGTATGAATGGACTGCGGCTTGACTTATGGATGGGCAACATCTACTATCTTCCTAAGTTCCTGTTTTCTTCCTGAAAACTGATCACTCTCAGAATAGGCTCACGATTTTGTTTCCATGATTTGTACCACCTCCAAGCTCTGTGCTTACCAATTGTTCTGTTGCCCTGAATGTGAGGAAGGTCTTTTATTCAGGCCAAACCTTTGTGAAGCATGAAGAAAACAGTTTTCAAATGGAAATGAAAGGGCGTCACCTGTGGCTCTTTACTTAATTTCTAAGGAAAGGGATGTGTCTGAATCAGATTTTTGGCCCTGTGTGAGGTTATGTCTTAGATTCTCAGCACCTGAAGGATCTTAAAAAAAGATCCAATGTGTGCATCTAAAACAAAAATTGCCAAAAGAGCAGTCATTGTGAATGAAGTCTCTTGCCTACCTCTGTAAGGTTCCTGACCTTCATCAAGTGAGACTAGTGATCATTTGGGTCAAATGAGTTCCTCAAAACCCTGCAGAGGCTAGCCCATAGGTGCTTGGTTTTTCTCATGACTCCAATTCACATAAAGAATCTAAACCCCACAGTCAATAGGCCTCAAATTGGAGAAGCAGTGCCGTATTAACGAGTATTAGGGATTAACGTATTAGGGATTCTTTGGGTCAAATGAGTTCTTCAAAGTCCCGCAGAGGTTCTTGTGTTTTCTCATGACTCCAAATCACATAAATAATCTATACCTAAAAGTCAGTAGGCCTCAAATTGGAGAAATAGAGAAGTATTAACGGCAGGCTTATTTGATCACTCGTGGTTCACAGGAAGGGTGTCCAGGCCACCTTGAATATTGGCAAATGAGGGGCAAGGGAGTTTATTTTGGACACTGTCTTTGGCTGTGCCCCTCATGGAAAACTCCTGGCAAAGGTTACGATGAGTGACTATATGGAAGAAGATGAGTGCCATGTGGGAGACTTTTGGTTTTAATTTTGGTCATTTGTGAGGCGGTTGGAAGAAATGACTTGGTCCACCAGGGCTTGAACTCTGGTGTGATTCCCCTTAGAGACTGGGTTTTGGAACTGACCTCAGAGAAGTATTGCCATGAATTTTGTTGGGATTTTAGGAGGCCACGCATGAGAGTCGCCCTTGGAAACTGAGATCTAGGCCCAGGGTGGCTTTCCTCAGATCACTGGGAATCTCAGCCAGGATATCACATGATTTTATTCTGAAAGACTTCGGTACCATAGTTGAGAGTCAAAACACACACGTACCTCACATTGTAGACCTCAATGGGCCTGGCTTCATGTGTCCATTTGGCCACTCTTTGGGAAGACTTGCCTGTGAGAGTTCTCCAGAGCATTCACTGAAATGAGCTTCCTCAACATTTAATGTTTTCTGAATGAATTGAAACCAACAGTGCCTCCAACTTCATCCTTGAAAAATGGCTAGAAAAATACCATAAAATTTTGGAAATTCATTGGAGAAGCTTTGTATGTCCTGTTGCTGATCATGAGGGTACCAGACAGTGCCTTGAATTACTGGGTTTCATGAAAATGGTGTAGAACAGAGATTTCAGTATGTTGGAGCCTTCTGAGTAGTGGGCCTAGAGGAGTGGTGGGCAGGTGTGTGAAAGAACATCAGTGGTAGGGCCATGAGGATCTACCATTGGATTCCAAATGGCTTTTGACTGACATGGTGCAGCCAGCAGACCCTTATATGTAAAGGCATCTTGTTATATGGAGAGGTTTCACGGCAATGTTCAGAATGAGGTTGATATGGACAAGGCGGCAATGGGAGAAGATATGAGGGATAGAGCCTGGTTGGTGCATTCTCTCACAGACTCTGACCCACCACTCGTGACAGAACTCCCTCCAGCACTGTGTCCCAGTTGAGCTCCTTGTATTTTGTGACGCAAATACCAAACTCCCAGTGCTGCAGCAAAAATACCACAAAACATTGAGGAGGAACAAATGGCTTCACAGTCCACACGGGGAGACACTTAGTCTCCAGTGGTCACAGTTGACCTACAAAGAGAGGATTCTGCACTGCTTCCTCATGTTTATTGGAAAATAAGAAACCCTATTGCTAAAGAACTTTTGGTCCAAATCATATACTCACTCTTCTTCCTAAACGTACCGACTATCTTTCAAATCCTAATGACTATCCTTTTTTGAGTGGATGTTCTCTTCTACATTCAATCTTCCAAGGTACAGGTCCTATGCCATTGTATATCAAATTTTCTGAGACATCTGTGCAGAACATAATTCAAAGCTAACTATCCCAATCAGGGCCCAATGCCCTTCTGGCCTTCAAATCATACCTAGATTTCTGTTTTCATTCTTATATTTCACCTCTATTTTTTTGTAAATATCGCAGGTTCCCAATAACATAATTCATCACAGAGAATATTTCCTAACCCAAATTGAACCTGTTATTAACCCTAAATATACACTCTTCCCTCAATCTCATTTTACTGAAAAGCAGGGACAGAGTTGTTCTTAGAATACAGGAAAGTACGGGACCTTCCACCTGCTGAGAACCTCAAAGGTCCATACAGAAATGATACCCAGAGAAGTTCTAGGCAGGTACGAAGGACCTGAGAGAGCAAAAGTCATATTCCATGGCAAGCAACCTGGTCAGGATGAAGCAATGTGTCTGAATCAGCTTTTCTCTTCTTATTGTAGAGAAGATGGATCAAACCAGCCTGTGTGGAGAGCTGTTCCTGGGTGCCTATGGATGATGTATCATTCTAACTTGTGAAAGTGTCACAGAAAGTAGGGGAAGCCTCCATCTCATGGGACCCTTGGAAGCAACTCTTAGGACAATGTGGTTTCCAAGGCAGTGGCCTCATTCAGTTCCAAAGAAAGTGACATGCCTCATTTCCTTGGTGATTGAACTCTCTGAACTTGGTATCCAAGAAGCCAGGCACCAAGAGGCAGTCCAAATCCCAGTCCCAGTGGGCTCACTTGTTTGGATTTTCCAAGGACAGAGTCAGTCTTTCTCGGTAACTACTGCTGTGAGGATAGCCAAATGCCAGGAGAGTTCTGAAGAGGGACATTTCCTGAGAAAGCAGGTAGTGGCTCAACACTTTGTTCCTGACAACTTCACAGAGTTAGCCAAAGAAACCAGATCAGAGAGGTGGTTTGTTTGGTTTGGAGTGAACTGTTTCTAGTAGATTCTTTTACAAGGTGAGTGTTTCTATGTCTGTGTATCCCACTGTGTCCCTGGTTGTAGACATTAGAAAAGAGAATGCAACAATGGATGTGTCCTGTCTAGTAGAAAGCTTCCCAGCATTCATCCTGCCCAATTTATGAATGGAGTGTGCCTTGCCTTATGGATGGGCAACACCTACTACCTTCATAAGTCCCTGTTTTCTTCCTGAATTCTGGCCACTCTCCAGAATACACTCATGGTTTTCTGTCCAAGGTATGTACCAACTCCAAGGTCTGTTACATGACCATGTACTGGATAGCTGAAGGGAATGGCCAGCATATCAAAAAACTCAGATATCCGTGTGACCAGGAAAATCTCAGTGTATAAACCCGCTTTGGGCCTTTTGCTTACCTATTGTTCTTTTGCCCTGAATGTCAGGAAAGTCTTTGCCTCAGGCCACCCCTTTGTGAAGCCTTAAGAAAACAGTTTTGAAATGGAAATGAATGGGCATCACCTGTGGCTCTTTGCTTAATTGCTTTGGAAAGGGATGTGTCTGGATCAGGCTCTTGGCCCTGTGTGAGGCTGTGGCTTAGATTTTCAGCACCTGATGGATCTAAAGAAAGATCCCATGTGAGCATCCAAAACCAAAATGGCAAAAAGTTTAGTCATTGTTAATGAATTCTATTGCCTACCCCTTTTAGGTTCCTAAAAATCCAATAATTGAGAATAGGGATCCTTTGGGTCAAGTGAGTTCTTCAAATCTCTGCAGAGGACCTTGGTTTTCTCATGACTCCAATTCACATAAAGAATCTAAACCCCACAGTCAGAAGGCCTCAAATTGGAGAAATGGAACAGTATTAAGGGCAGGCCTATTTGATTACTTCTGGTTCACAGGAAGGGTGTCCAGGCCACCCTGAATTTAGGCAAATGAGGTGCAAGGGAGATTATTTTGGACATTGTCTTGGCCTGCGACCCTCATGGAAAACTCCAGCCAGAGGTTATGATGAGTGTCTATATGGGAGAAGATGAGGGCCATGTGGGAGTGTTTTGGTTTTAATTGTTTTTATTTAAGTCGTGGTTGGAAGAGTTGACTGGATCCACCTGGGCTTGAACACTGGTGTGATTCCCCTAGAGACTGAGTTCTGGAACTGACCTCCAAGAAGTATTGCTGTGTATTGTGTTGGGATTTTAGGAGGCCACGCATGAGATTCGCCCTTGGAAACTGAGATCTAGGCCCAGGGTGGCTTTCCACAGAGCACTGGGAATCTCAGGAATGATATTACATGATTTTATTCTTAAAGACGTGGCAGCCATTGTTGCAAGTCAAAACACACATGGACCTCACATTGTAGACCTCAATGGACCTGGCTTCATGTGACCTTTTGGCCTGTCTTTGGGAAGCCTTGCCTGTTAACGTTTTCTAGAGCTTTCATTGAAATGAGCTTTTTCTCCATTTAATGGTTCCTGAGTGAATTGAATCCCACAGTGCCTCCAATGTCATCGTTGAAAAATGGCTAGATAAATACCATTAAATTTTTGAATTCCCATGACCAGGTCGCACTGGAGAAACTTTGTATGTCCTATTGATGATCATGAGTGTATCAGACAGTGCCTTGATTGACTGGTGTTCATGAAAATGGTGTAGAAGAGAGATGCCAGTAATTTGGAACCTGATGAATAGTCAGCCTAGAGCAGTGGAGTGCAGGTGTGTGTTAAAACATCTGTGGTGGGGTCCTTTGGATTTGCATTGGCTTCCAAATGGTTTGTTACTGACATAGTGTAGCCTCTAGATCCTTGTATGTAAAGGCATCTTGTTATATGGAGAGGTTTCAGTGCAATATTTAGAATCAGATTGCTATGGTCAAGGGGGCAATCTATGTGGGATAGAAGCCTGGTTGGTGCATTCTCTTGCAGACCCTTACCGACCACACATGACAGAACTCCCTCGAGCACTGTGTCCCAGTTGAACTCCTTGCATTTCGAGAAGCAAATACCAAACTCCCAGTGCAGCTACAAGAAACACCACAAAAGTGGAGGATGATTAAATGTCTTCACAGTCCACACTGGGAGACACTTAGCCCCCATTGGCAACAGTTTACCTACAAAGAGAGAATTCAGCACTGCTGCCTCATATCCATTGGAAAATATGAAACCATGTCCTCCAGGTCACATAGATGCAGACCCAGATTTGATGGTCTCAATAGAAAGGAAGCTAAAGCTCCTGAAAACAACATATATTTCAAGTGCCCAACCTCAGAAGCAGTTTCTCAAGAAATCTTTATGCCGGCAGAGCTCCATGTTTGTGGAGTTATTACCCTGTTCTTTGCTTTTGGAAACTCCTCTACCACCTTCAAGTTGGTGAACTCCTGAGCATTTTCCATTCCAGATGTGTATTCACAGATTTTCAAATCTTCTCTAATTGTGTCTTACTTGGGGTGAAGGTAATGTCAAGGCATTGTTCTGAATGAAAGTGGGAAGATTTTGGGGTAGCACATATTTGCAATCACATTGCATTCTTTTTTCAGTTTTCCATTGGAAATACTGAATCCCTGACTGTCAGGGGTAGAAGGAATTCTCCTTCAAAGAATAGCCTGACACTTACAAGAAACAACACCCAGGGAGACATCATCTCTTGGAGACATCATTTAGCCATCTGTGTCCCTGAGACATCCTGTGGCCATCTGTCTTCCTGAAATATCCTGAGGTTATCTCACCTTGTGTAGACATCCAGGAACTGCAGATAAGAGAGCTTTCCCATCTCCAGCATATAAAATCCCCTGTGTGAACAATGTATTTTGAAGGTTGATCAGAACTCCTGTCTTGCTGTCATCTCTCGTGTCTCTTGTCCTTTCATTCCTCCCTATCTTGGTTCGCTGCCCAAGTTGATGTGTCCTGCCAGCCGGGACATCTGGCGTCCACTGACTGGGTCTCGAGCCTTTGAGTCATAGGGAACCCCGTCCTCCTGGAAAACTTGGTCAAGCGGAGCTCACAATTGCCTCAGCAGACACCACCGAGAGACAGATCCAGGAGGAGAGTGGGGATGACGCACGGGGAGTGACCCACCATGGGTAAAGCAGTTTTGTCACATGATTTGTATTTGTCGGGCCTCAAGGATTCCTTCAAGACATGGGGGGCACGTGTTAAGAAAAAGGACTTAAAAATTTTCTTTTCATACATAGGGGAATTGTGTCTATGATTTCACCTTGAAGGGACCATTAATGGTAAAAGATGGCTTAGAGTAGGAGACTGTTTAAAAGATTATTATGAATCCTTTGGACAGAAAAATTGCCTGTTCCCACCTTTTCTTACTGGAAATTAATTAATGAATTTCTTAAAAGTTCACCCTTTGACAATGGTACCTTAAAACTTTTCAGGATTAGGAAAGAGACTATGCAAAAGACCTCTCGTCCCCCCTCGCATGCCCATCAGTTAGTATAGACATAGACCATTCTCAGTCTCCCCAGGACCCTGGAAACCTTCCTGGTCCCACTCAAAATACCACCCTAATGAATAGGGCTCCAATGGTTACCAACCGCCTTTATCCAGTTTGAAATCCTGGAGACACATTGACCCCTGGGGAGAAGGCTAACTTGGAGAAGGAAGCAACTCCCTATGATACAGAAGACCTGCCACTGCTTAGGACCCAGCCACAGCCTATAGGACTTACACATCCACCTCCCTCCTATATCTCTCCTGCTTTTTGTGCTCTGGCCCTTCAGGGGCCAAATCCCCCCACCAGATATTTTTTCCCCAATTCCCTTGCCTAACCTGGCTCCCTTGGGAGAGTCTCTCCAACATAGACTGGAAGAGATCCAAGTTTAAAAAGAATTAAGATCCCTTGACTCTGAGCTTTATTCATTAGCCTTATTGCTGGAGTCAACACAAGCTGGCCCAAAGTGGTCTAATACAAAGGCTAAGCCGCTCCATTGGACTGTTCTCACTTTTAAGTCACCCTCAGTTAGATAGTTAAGCCTGCCCAGGTTGATGTCAAAGACTTAGACGAGGATCAAGAGGAGGAAGCGGGGGAAATGGATCAAGGAGATCAGGACTCAGAGGATGAGGACTTCATCCCTAGGCAGGAAGGAACCCAGAGTGTCTACAAAACATTAAGCCTGCGTTTTCTTGAAAAAACTTAAAAAGTCTTGTGCTCACTATGGACCCATTGCACCCTACACGTAGGCTTTATTAGAAAGCTACATGACACAATGTCTTACTCCCAATGATTGGAAATTTTTAGACCAAGCTACCCTCAATGCCGCAGACTTCCTGTTATGGAATGCAGATTTCAAAGAGCACTGTCAGGAAACTGCTCAGAAAAATTTAACTAAGCCCTCCTCTAATTCCTGGACTTATGTTAAGCTAGTGGGCAATGCGCCTTTTGACACTAAAACTTAACTGGCACGTTTCTCTGCTGGACTTTTGACACAGATTCAGATGGCTGGCTTACATGCTTGGAGACGCCTCCCTCCAAAGGCCTCTGCTACGACTTCCCTGGCAAAAATTCGACAAGGGCCCGACAAGCCTTATAGCGACTTTGTTCCCCGGCTTAACCTAGCTGCGGGATTCTTGCTTGGACCAAGTGAAAGCGAAAGCACCTTTGTAAAACATCTTGCCTTTGAAAATGCCAACCTGGCATGTCAGGATGTTCTTCGACCACATAAGAAAAAAGTGAAACTTTCTGACTTTTTTGGACTCTGTGCAGGGTTGGGTGTAGCCCTTGCCATGGGTCTCACCCTCGGTGCCGCCTTTACCAAGGCCTTTCACAATCCTGGCTCACGTAGTTGCTTTACTTGTAAACAACCTGGCCATTTTGCACGTGAGTGTCCGACAGGCAAACAAAGCCTAAGAATAGTGTCTTTTCAAACTGAGGCTAAACTGCCCCCAGCTACCCTTTGCCCTAGATGAGGTAAAGGTCATCACTGGGCCAGTGAGTGTAGATCTAAGACAAATGCCCTCAGCAGCCTATCTCAAAATCCTTCTCCACAATTGCCCCATTCCAATTAGCCACCCCAGGCAGCACAGGATTGGACTTTTTTGCCGCCACCAATACAATATTAGACTCAATGCAAGGGCCCCAGATAATACCCACTGGAATTATGGGTCCCACTCCATCTCATATGTGTGCCCTTATTCTTGAAAGAGCCTCTACTACCTTACAAGGTGTTCAGGTCTTCCCTGGCATTAAAGATAATGATTTCACTGGAGAAATAAAAATACTGGCCACAGCTATTAATGGAGTTGCGGCCATCCCAGCAGGAACAAGACTTGCACAATTAATACTCCTTCCCTTGGATTCAGGAGGCACTTCCACCACTCAAACCTACCGAGGGGGACTACCTCCTTGGGCTCCTCTGATGTATATTGGGTTCAGCCCATTTCTCACAATAGACCCACCCTTATCTTACTTATTGAAGGAAAGGAATTCCAAGGAATTCTTGATACTGGAGCTGATGTCACAATTATTTCTCAAAAATACTGGCCAACAGGTTGGCCCCTCACCCCATCCTTGACAGACCTTAAAGGGATAGGACAGTCAAAAAATCCTCTGGTCAGCTCTAGGGCTCTTAGCTGGACTGATAAAGAGGGTAATATGGGAACTGTCACTCCTTTCTTTGTTCCTGACCTTCATCTTAACCTATACGTCCGAGATATTTTGAGTCAAATGTAAGTTATTCTTTCCAGTCCCAATTCCATGGTGACTCATCAAATGCTTCATATGAATTTTGTCCCTGGTACAGGCATGGGGAGACTGAGACAAGGACTGGTTGAGCCTATACAACCCTTACAAAAAACAAATACATATAGACTTGGGTATTTGGATTTTTAGTGTTGGTCCCTGACCCT